>NC_133654.1:44181203-44481203 GCF_009905375.1 Apium graveolens
TACTGAGGAACAGGTTCCTTCTTCAGAACCTGTTGTAGGTGAAGCTGAGAAAGTGACTTCTCAGAAGGATTCTGGAATTGGGGGATCTAGGCTTCTCAAACGGCTTAGAAGAATGACAGTTCTTGAAACTCCCAAGGAATCCAAATCAACAAAGAGATACAAGAAATAGAGGGCAAAAAGGCTAGTTTCAGATGATGAAGAGGAAGCAGCTAAGGATGGGGATCAGGAATCTCTGATCTCACAAGACAAGGAATTTGCTCCAGTCACTTCTTCTCCATCAACTCCATCTCAGGAAGCTGTTTCTGAAGAGGCTAACACACCTTCTGTGTCTTCTGTTGATCCAGGCACAAGTGCTGATATTGATGTTCAAAACTTGGTTGTGCCTGCAGTACTTCTCTTAGAAGCTCCAACAGCAAATATTCCTTCCACAACACCTGTTACTGATGCTATTCAAACTCCAGAGTTATCAACAACACCTTCTCTGCATCAAGATGCTGATGATCAGAATATAGGTGAGCATCAGGATATGGCTGTTGATTAGAACTTAGAACAAGATCAGCAATTAGAGGATGCTGAAGCCTCCATTACTACTCACACTGTTGTCTTATCAGAATATACTAATTCTTTAAGTTCTGATGCTGCAAATGCTGGAGATACTGGTGATGCTGCTCCAACTGTAGATGCTGAGAAAGCAGGTCCTTCAGGACATACTCCTCAACAGACTCTTCCCAAGTCTGCACTGGTTAAGAAGTTTATTACCGGGGAAGCACCAGTACCTTGGAGTGAAACTCCTGCAGGTCAGGAGTGGACTAAGGAATGGAACTCAGTTTCATGTGTTCCAACTGAAAAGAATCTTGCTGAGCACTTGACTAAAGCTGATGACATGTTAATTCTGATGATTTTAAAACCCAGCTTAGAGTCACTGCATTGAGTACTAAACATTTACAAGGTCTTCATTCAACTACTCATGCAGAGTTACACAAGATTCAGGAGAACTTTATCAATCAGGAACAATTTTGGGAAATTGATAAGAAAAAGTTCTTCCAACCTACCATTGACAGGATTGCTTATATTGAGAAGACTCAAGATCATCAACAAGCTCAGATTGATGAAATTCTGAAAAATCAAGCTTCTCAGCAATCACAACTAACTGAAATCCAATCCTCAGTGGAATTGCTTCTCTCTCTTCTACTACCTGCTGATGCCAAAAAGGAGGAGAAAGTGATTAAGTCCAAATGCAAGACTGACAAGACACTGACAGGAAAGGATAATGAAAAAGATGATCAAGGAAGCTCTGGAATGGGTAGAGGTCATAGTCAAGGTAGAGGATTCACATCAAGACAAGCTAGTCACATGACAAGTTCTGATATTGGGAACATAATAAGTTCTGCTACTGGTAAAAGGCTAAGTTCTGATGAACTTTTAGATCTTGATGAGGAAATGTCAAGACAGTTATTTCTTCAGGAAAATCCAGGAATGGACTTGGAAAGTTTAAAGGAAGAAGAAGCCAGACTTAAATCAGAGAAAGTCACATCTAAATCTGAAGCTTCTGGTAAAAAGTCACTTCCAAAACTCAAAGGCATTGTGATCAAAGAAAGGACACATACTGAAGCAACATTGGTTAGATCACAACCACAGATAGATCCAAGATCCAAGGGTAAAGAAAAGGTTGGTGAACCTATCAAGGTTTATGTACCTCCTGAGGATGAAGAAATTACTGATGAAAAGGATGATCTTGCTCTGACTTCAAGAAAAGTTTTTAAAACAACCTCTGACATGGCTCAAGTTGTTCAGAGTCAAGAAATTGTAAGTTCTGATATTCAGAAGAAGCAAGTAACCTCTGACATAGCTCAAGTTAACTTGATATCAGAAGATAGACCAAAGACACTCCTACCAGGATTCACTAAAGCAAAACAGACTCAACCATTGAAGACTACTGCAAATGGTTTTGAAGCAAGAGTAGTTACTGGAAAGGAAGCAAGAGATAAAACTGGATTGGGAAGTGCTGATGAAAGAAGAGTACACAACACTACCAATGATCCAACTTCCTTGAGTGAACCAGGTATTGGAGCAACTCCTGAGAGATTGAATCAACTGGAATCTGTACAGATGGTTTACCATACCTACTTGAAAGAATACATCATGTTGTATTTCATGACAGATGGTAGGGTTTATCATATAAGACAAAATGCCATTCCATTGAAGTATTTTGAAGAATTGGAGCATGTACTTTTCTTACTTCAAGTGAATGACAGAATAACAGAAATTGCTGCAAACTACTTAAAAGAACAGATTCAGAGACAGAAAAGGCTTTATTCTGTTAAGTCTGACAGCACATATGTTCCAAAGTACAGAGATCACAATGGTGATATTGTTGATATGAAGCCTAATACTGCACAGATCAGAACATATCTTGGTATTAAGGGACTTGAATTCAATCTGGAGTCTGACAAAGCTTATGTCATAAGACTAGATCAGGAGTTGAGAAAAACAAAGATCAATGATCTCAGAGCTGCAATCTTTCAAACTGGTGAAGATACTGCAGAGCTTAAAGATGCCAAAAGGAGAATGATTGATGAACTCAGATATGCTGAGAAATGTTTGTTGAAGAACTATCTCAGAACAACTCCTGACATTAGAGAGATCAGATGATGAAGCCAAGTCGAAGGTCTACAACTGCTTAAATTCTGATATTTGTACAGACTGAAGTTGTTATCAGAAGTTGAATATTGGTAAAGCTTTAAGGACTGTAAGTTGTAGTTATCTAGTCTAATTCTCATGCATTTGTACTTAATGTTTTTGACATCATCAAATATCTATTAAACTTGTATATTATGCTAATTTACAAGTTGGGGGAGATTGTTAGATATATTTGATAATGTCATGGCTAATATTGTTTATGTTTAGATTTCAGATCTTACTTAACAGGATAAATCAGTACTTAACTGTTGATCAGTACTTATACTGGAAGTCAGGACTTAAGGATATCAGTACTTATATTATCAGGAGATAATCATCAGAAGTTAGATATCAGAACCTAAGTGCTGAAGGATGATCAGAGAAGGACAGTAGCTGATTAAAGGAAAGAAGATCGAGATAAACATAAGAAGAGATATGCATGAAGAAGGAATTCCGTGAAGAATGGAATACTTGGAAGAAAAGATATCTGATTGATATATTTTAGGAAGCAGAATTATATTCCATATCAATTAGCGATTATCTTGTAACTGTGTAGTATATAAACACAGATATAGGGTTAACACTATAAGTGTTATCATACATTCGAGAAGATTAATCATTGTAACCCTAGCAGCTCCCGTGATATTTGTTCATCACTGAGAGGTAACAGTTCCATACTGTAACAGAGTTTATTGTTTCAATAAAGTTTGTTTTCTGTTACTTAATATATTAAAGTTCGATTTGATTGTATTATACACTGTATTCACCCCCTCTACAGTGTGTGTGACCTAACAATTTCCACTGGAGCCACTCGATATGGAGCTTTAGAAACTGGCTCTGCTCCTGGTATCATATCAATGGAGAACTCTATTTCTCGATCAGGGGGTAATCCTGGCAATTCTTATGGAAAGACGTCGTGATACTCTCTTACTATGGGGATCTCATCCAAAGTAGGGATCTCTTTCTTAGTGTCCACCACATGAGCCAAATATGCTTCACATCCTTGCCGCAACAATTTCTTTGCTTGTAGTACTGAAAGAAACTTCTTGTCCTGCTTTTGACCTTGATAACATATCCTTACATTATCTGTTGTATACATAACAACTTTCTTTTTCTTGCAGTCAATATTTTTGTAATAACTCGAATTTTTGAGACCTTGTAAAACATTTAAATGAAAAGTAACCCTGACGGACGGGAAAAACTTTTGAGCCCACACTATGTAGTGCATGAGAAAATGAGTTTCAGAGTTGATATTACGATTATACGTACCAAATGAGTGTATGTAAACGCTATTAGTTTTCGAAGAAAATGAACTTTGAAAAAACGACCGTATTTACGACTCATCGAGGATTACGGGAATCACAATATAATTATGAGATTAAAACCCTACAGATTTATATTCTAGTAGGATAATTAAAAGTATAAGGAATAAATAAGAAAGAAATTACATCGCAAACCATTTACGAGTAAGTATTACGAAAACGTTTAAGCAACCGAGCGAACGCGTAAACGATTAAATAAACGTAACACACTAACTAAACCATGGTAAAGAAGTAACCATGGTTAATTCATCAAATAGTGAGCTAACCATAGGATGATCATGCTAGCTAGCAAAATAGTGTGCTAAGGAAGCTAACCATGTAGTTTAGCTTGTAACCTAGCAAGCTATTAAGATTTGTCCCTCAGATTTGTCCCTAAGATTTGGAACCAAGAATCAACCTAGAATGCTATACTAGAAGAATAAAATCAATTACAAGATATCACCCCATCTTCCTAGAAGCAACCTAGCAAATCAACCAAGCTAAGCAACCAAGAGGAGTATAAATACCCCCCTTGATGCTTCCATTCGGCCCTAATGAAAAAGGGAGAGAATTCAAATTCAAAACTCAAAGTTCTAGCTCTTGTAAAATCATCCAATTAATTCCCAAGCCTCCTAGAAATTAAACTAAGGTAAGAAAATTATTTCATCTATTTTTATCAAGGTTTGATGGGTGAAATAAAATCAAGAAACTTACTAGTGAATAGTATGAATAGTAACCTCTCTTTGGTTTCTTGATTTCAATGGTGGTTTTAGGTTCTAAAAATCATACCAAGCACTTCCAAGCCTCCACCATCCTCAAGAACACATCTCAAGCTTTCAATAAAGGTAAAAATATTTGGCCCAGATTTATTTAAGATTCATTTTTAAGATCCATTTAGTATGTGGTAGTAAACCTAGTGTAATGAGTGTTATTGATGAAATCTTGATGATTAAGTTAAGTAGATTTAAATTGGTTGTTGTTGCCTCAAGAACATGATGTTCTTGAGAGGAGTTTGTGTGTTTATGATGATATGATGATTGTTGGTGGTTGTGTTAAGAGTTAGGGCATAAACGAAACCCCGATCGTAAATGTAACTCCGTTAAAACCAACGAATCGTAACTTTAAGTTTCTGCAGAAAGTCCCGAAGTTGTAAACTAAGGTTTATTGAAAAATAACCCTTGTTTAGAATAGAAAATTTTATAAGGATCGTTTAGGCACTTGAATCGCTTGATTCCGATTAACAGATCAAAAGTTATGGCCGTTTTAGTAAAAGTGATTTATGCGACGAAAACTGCTACAAATCACGAACTTTGAAAATATAAAGGATAGACTTAAAAGTGTTCATAAATCATGAAATTTTTACAGAGAGTAACATATTGAGTTTCCTAACAGCCATAAAAATTTCAAGTGAAAATAATGATTTCGAAATTTTATAGAAATATTGGAGCCGAGACCGCGCGAGTAGAAACCGTAAGAATCCATAAGCGGAGCCGGCGGCGATAATAAGAATGAACCTAAGATACTTAGGAAAATGAAGCGACCATAATGTGAATATAACTTAAAGGAATAGTAAGGGTAGTATAATTTGAGAGGATGCATAATAAGTATCACATGAGTGTGAGTCGTCATAAATTAGAACGGGACCTAACGAAATTGAAATGTGTTTATGGTTATAGATTTACGAGCAGAACCTAGAGCATCCTCCACCTCGAGATACCCAGGCAAGTTTCTGAACCCAACTCCATTTTTACTGTTGTGTTGTGATAGGATTGTTTTACTATCACTGCATAAATACCATGCTTGCCATGATACGTAGTTGTTGAAATTTCGCATGATGTAGCGATGTTGTACGATAAAGTATATATCGTGAAATGTTATTTCGCTTTAAAGCATGACGTATTATATAAGACCGAGAGTCGGTCGGGATTTAAGATAAAACCCGGGAATCATTCTGGCGATATTATAGGACGGTTATAAGTCCATAGAAGTACGTTTTAAAGGGACTCATTGTCCACTTACGAAACATTAAAACACCTTGAACTTTTATTAAAACGATTTCCCAACGATCATATTCCCTCAACTATATTTTATTGTTCAAATAATAAATACTATATACTTATTCCTTATTATGGGATTAGTATACTCCAACGATTATTTATTTCAAACCCGATAAATCACTATAGATTATTAATTATGGAGACACAAACTAGTTGAGAAATATTATTTTAAATATTCTTTTAGAGAGTAAACTCATTCGAGGTTTAATTATTTATCGACTATTATTTAATTAATTATTATTCTTAAAGGGTTTATTATTAATTTTAAAAATCATAGATCCTGATTTAAAATATACTTTTTGATTTCAAAATATCATTCGAATAATTTCAGATCATCGGTGAATATTATCCCGCCTTATTTAATATGTTGAATATAGTTTCAAGGAAAAAATTTCCCCCTTATTAATTATCTGTTGACAACGGTCAACTCACATCCTTAGTACTTCCTCCGAAATTCTCGAAAGTACGTATATACACATATATACACTTATATCTTAGAGAGATAAGCTATTTCTATCAACAAGCAAAACGCTTGGGGAACTTCGATGTGGATCGATTTCTTGAGATTGATAGAATTCTTTAAAAGGACAAGGGATGGGTAGACTCTGGTACTATGTGTGATAGATGGACTACCAAAGGTACCGCAGGCGAAGGTACTTTGTGTACTCAGGAACTTGTGAAGTATGTGTATACCCGAAAATGGGACACGTAGCCCGAATGCGGCAAGATTGATAACCGGGATATGAAGGTGTCGTCCTTCTACTAGTAGAAAAGGTTACTATTATTATATTACAACTGATCATCGTATACGGTGGCTCCAACGAGTGTCCTAATTCTTCCAATTGGAATTGTGTTCAATACCGTAACCCAAGCCTAGGTGCTGGGATTACTATTAAGGTATTCGCAGGATATTAAAATCCCTTAAAGAATTGTTTTCATAAAAAGGTGTGTATCACCAAGGAAAACTATTTTTGAATAAAACATAAATATCATATATGATGTTATCATACAGTCATTTTCATACTGTACATTATTATGTTGGGCATTATAGCTCACACTTATTTTCTTAAATTGACACAACACAACAGTGAATCAAGATGCCTGCCATGAGAACCACAGCCAGGAAACGGGTAGGAAATGGCCAGCTGGTCCGTAGATTGTTTGGTGTTGTACCACAGGTAGTCAGAATAAGCTGGATTAGTTTTCAGTCTTTTATAGTTCGGCTTATTTACAAGTATGACTTATGTAAGGTAAGAAACAAGATACGTATATTTGGCTGGCGGACTAGCCTTACTTAAAGGTCACTCCCCGGTAAGATTAATTACTTTTGGGTTGTAATAAATATCACTTGATGGTTGACAATTACTCTAGTTATGATAGTTCGTTTCCAAGACAATAACCTATAAGTGTGTGTGTGGTAAGTGTGGGGTCATGAAGCGTGAGTATTTATATATTATAGTGTGAGTTGTGTGAGTTTAGATGGCATGGCCTCTGAGACTCCTGACCCCGGGTTTTGGGGCGCCACAGAAATGGTATCAGAGCCTTAGGTTATCAAATCTTGGAAACGATAGGACATAAAATGCGTAGACATAAGAATAATAAAATAATCAATTAGAACTCAAGTCGAGTTCGTGGTCGGGCTACACGGGTAGTCTTGACCATTTTATCCTCAAGGGAATTCCAACTCTAAGTTAGTAACACCTTGCCTATTGTGTCAGGTACTAGTAGAGCCTGGGAGGGAGGTTGATCATGTTGATGATGTCATGATTCCTGAGCGTGACCCAATTCCCGAGCCAGAGAGCCCACCCATTGATGATTCAGAGGATGACCCTACTGAGGATGTCCTAGAGGAGGAGACTAACCTTCCTGTCCCCATAGCTAATGGCGTAGTATGGAGGGATGTAGAGATGTACCCTCACCAGGCTATTTGCTCTCCTACACCACCCCCAGAGATCCAGAGCCCTATGCCTTATACTTATAATGATGTTGAGGAGGCGATACGTGCACAGTTCCACAAGGTTCATGACATATCCTCTAGCGACCCAGATTCACCTCTACCACCACCAGCGACCATGCATGTAGCAGTACACGACTGGATAGTGGGTCAGCTTAAAGCTGAGATCACTGCGGCATCTGCTCGCATTGCGGAGTTATACCAGGCAGTGACGGCTAAGAGAGCCACCCGACTAGGATACCCAGGAGATTTCAGAGCTGCTTCCCCAGCCATAGCCCACAGAGAGATCGATGGGATCGAGCTTCATACTAGGGTTCAGATGAGGATGACAGCAGTGGGAGGATATATCCCGGTAGTTGATGCAGAGTTGATGATTGCACGAGCGATGAGGAGGGTGCGTGACCTCACTCGCAGTGATAGTGACTGAGAGACTAGTGACTAGATATGGACCTTGAAGAAGGCTGGGTGACTTGTCACCAATTTTGATAGGATAGTTAGTAGTAGATAGCGTTCCTAGCCCTTCAGGGTACACGGCTTATGTATTTTCATTTCAGTATTCAGAACTAGTAGTGATAGATTGTAATCAGGCATGTATGAACTCGGCTAGTTGTTTCATCCCCAAGATACAAGTGGGAGATCTTAGTAATATATATCTAAGCAGTTATTAAGAAATGATGTCTATATTATTGTACTTTATAAAAAAACCTGCTAGATAATAAATGACATGCTTACATATGAATAAAATAATCCAACTGTTATAACTACAACTATGTTGACCAATTTTCATTATCAGAACAATGCCACCCCGTAGAAGAGGAACCAGGGCACAGCCCGCAGAATCTGTTAACCAACAACGAGGTGAACCCGACCCTGTAGTAAATGAGGAAAGTGAAGAAGACCTAGACTATAATTAATATGATGAGGAAGAATATGTAGAAGAAGAGGTTGAGGATACCCATCAGGGAGGGAACCCCATTAATGAATTTATAGAACTGTTCAGAGCAAATCTGAACGAACAGCCTATTCCACCACAGCCACATGCTACCCAACAGACTACAACTACTGCCTTTAGAGCCTTCAAATCTCTCAAACCCCCAGAGTTTCTAGGATCTGCCGACCCCATTGAAGCACGGGCCTGGCTCAAGAGATAGAAAAGTCCTTCGAGATACTAGGTGTTGAGGAATGATATAAGACCATTTTCGCTTCTTACATGCTGAAAGGAGAAGCTAACTACTGGTGGGAGTCCAAACGAAACCTAGAAACTGATGTTGTGATTCCACGGGATAGATTTACTCGACTGTTCTTAGACAAGTACTTCCCTAGGTTTATGGAAACCCAGATGGAGATTAAGTTTCTGGAGTTGAAATAGAATAAGATGACTGTGGCATAATATGAGGCCAAATTTACTGAGTTTTCGAGATTTGTGCCTGAGTTTGTGAATACCGAAGAAAAGAAAGCGCGAAGGTTTCAGCTTGGTCTGAAACAGTGGATACAGAACCGAGTAGCAGTGTTAGAGCTGACAGACTATGCCACCTTAGTGCAAAAAGCCTCGATTGTTGAAGCTGGCAGTGAGCAGAGTGTGAAGGAAAAGGAAAATAGGAAAAGGAAGATAGGAAGCCAAGGAATAAGAACCGGGAACAGGAGCCTTCTGAGCAGGTTCAAAAGGGGAGCGGTGTCCCAACCTGCATGAGGCCCCGGATTCAGAAAGGCCCCAAGCGAGAGTGTTGGCCAGGGCGGCAGATAATCTAGGGTAACATTTCATAGCCAACCACGTGCCCCAGTACCAGAGTGTCAAAACTGTAAGAAGAGACACCTTAGAGTGTGTAGCCAGACAAGAGCCCCTATGAGATGTTACCGGTGTGACCAAATCGGACACCTTGCCAACAACTGCACCCGGCCCAATGTAACGTGTTTCCAATGTGGAAAGGTAGGAGACACGAGAAAAGATTGCCCAACGTTGAAGCCCCCAGCCTCAGGGATGAGCAAAGCTGCATCCAACCGACCCCCAGCTGCTAGGACCTTCAACATGACTGTTCAGGATGCTATTCGAAACACTGACGTGATAGCAGGTACCCTTTTGTTAAATTCCGAACATGCAAATGTCCTATTTGATTCTGGAGCAACCAAGTCTTTCATATCTTAAGATATTGCTAAAAAGTTAAAACTTAATGCCATACCCTTACGTGAGATATTATGAGTGGAAATAGCAAACAAAGAAATAATTCTTGTAAATCAAGTACACCCTAAGTGCAAGTTGAAATTAGAAGGGAAGATCTTCGAGGTTGACCTAATCCCATTCGCGTTAGGAGAATTTGATGTAATCTTAGGAATGGATTGGTTATCCAGTAACGGAGCGCAAATAGATTGTGAACGGAAGAAAGTAAAGATAAGATTGCAGAATGAAAAAGAAGTAGTGTTTAAAGGTCAACGACAGAACCAGAAATTTTTAACCATGCTATAGGCAAGAAGATTGTTAAGGAAAGGTAATGAGGCCTATTTGGCTTAGGTGATAGATACCAAGAAGGAAGTCCTTAATATACAGGACATACCCGTAGTAAACGAATTCGAGGATGTATTTCCAGAGAACTTACCAGGAATGCCACCTGACCGAGAAATAGAGTTCGCTATAGAGTTAGCACCAGGAACGGCACCAGTATCCAAGGCCCCATATAGGCTAGCCCCAGTTGAGATGAAGGAACTAGCTTCTCAACTGCAAGAGTTATTAGATAATGGAATGATAAGGCCCAGTGTGTCGCTATGGGGAGCTCCAGTACTGTTCGTAAAGAAAAAGGACGGCAGTATGAGATTATGCATAGACTATCGAGAGCTGAATAAGCTGACTATTAAGAATAGGTACCCTCTCCCCAGAATTGATGACCTATTCGACCAACTTAAAGGAGTTGTGCATTTTTCCAAAATAGATTTAAGAACAGGATATCACGGTTTAAAAATCAAACCAGAAGATATACCGAAGACTGCTTTTCGCACTAGGTATGGACACTATGAGTTCTTAGTTATGTCGTTTGGGTTAACCAATGCACCCGCAGTCTTTATGGATTTGATGAACAGAGTGTTCAAAAAGTACCTAGATATATGTGTGATAGTTTTTATAGACGATATTCTGATCTACTCAAAGACAGAGCAAGAACATGCAGAACATTTAAGGATAGTCTTAAAAATCTTGAGGAATGAGAAATTGTATGCCAAGTTCTCGAAGTGCGAGTTTTGGTTGAGAGAAGTTCAGTTTTTAGGACATGTGGTGAGTAGCAAAGGAGTTTTAGTTGACCTTGCCAAAATAGAGGCGGTCTCCAATTGGGAAAGACCAACTACCCCAACAGAGGTTAGGAGTTTTGTGTGTTTAGCAGGATATTAACGAAGATTTGTGCAATACTTTGCTAAGATAGACGGTCCACTGACTAGACTTACCCGGAAGACAGAAAATTTTGTATGGACAGAGAAATATGAGGAGAGTTTTCAAGAACTGAAAAGGAGGCTGGTGTCAGCACCAGTGCTCGCTCTTCCCGATGGAAAGGGAGAGTTTGTGATATACAGAGACGCATCGCTTAAAGGATTAGGATGTGTACTGATGCAGCACAGCAATGTTATAGTGTATGCCTCTCGGCAATTGAAGTAATATGAGAGCAGATACCCTACACATGATCTAAAATTAGCAGCCATAGTGTTTGCCCTAAAAATTTGGAGACACTACCTATACGGTGAGAAATGCGAGATCTACACTGACCATAAAAGCCTCAAATATATTTTTACTCAGAAGGAACTGAACATGAGACAGAGGAGATGGTTAGAGTTGATAAAAGACTACGACTGTAAAATTTTGTATCACCCGGGTAAAGCCAATGTGGTGGCTGACGCCCTTAATAGGAAGGAAAGACTCAAGATGATAATGACATCGGAGG
This sequence comes from Apium graveolens, assembly GCF_009905375.1. Lineage (NCBI taxonomy): Eukaryota > Viridiplantae > Streptophyta > Magnoliopsida > Apiales > Apiaceae > Apium > Apium graveolens. The sequence goes on from NC_133654.1 coordinate 44,193,112, forward strand.
AGTTGATTAAGGAATTTGAGAAGATGGAAATGGATGTGAGGATGACCGGTAGGGGAACGGAAGGATTATTTGAGATTAAGCTAGTGCCAGAGCTGACTGAAAAGATACGAGTATGTCAGGAAAAGAAGATGAGTGAGGAAAGAGGAACATTGACCGGTGAGGAAGTGAGATGTGAGAAGGATGAGAAAGATGAGGTATGCGTCCCGGATTTGGATTCCAAATGTGCAAGAATTAAAGGATGAGCTGCTGCATGAAGGGCACAACTCTAGATATTCAACCCACCCAGGAAGTACGAAAATGTACCGTGATCTTGAGGAATATTATTGGTGGCCTAACATGAAAAGAGAAGTAGCAGAGTGGGTCAGCAAGTGTTTGACATGCCAGAGAGTGAAGGCTGAACATCAGCGACCTAGTGGACTATTACGACCCCTAGAGATTCCGAAATAGAAATGGGAGCATATAGCCATGGATTTTATGACAGGCTTACCAAGAACAAAGACCAATCACGATGCCATATGGTTTATCATAGATAGATTGACCAAGTCCGTACACTTCCTACCAAATCAACGAAAGATACACCGTAGACAGGTTGGTAGATATTTACTTGAAGGAAGTTGTAGTGAGACATGGCGTTCCTGTAGCCATAGTGTCAGATAGAGACCCAAGGTTTAATTCCCGATTTTGGAGAAGCTTCCGGGAATGCGTAGGCACCAAACTAAACATGAGTACCGCTTACCACCCCCAGATTGATAGACAAAGCGAAAGGACTATTTAGACCCTAGAAGATATGCTACGAGTGTGTGCCATTGATTTCAAAGGAAATTGGGATGACCACTTACCCCTGATCGAATTTGCTTACAACAATAGCTATCACGCTAGCATAGGAATGCCCCCGTATGAAGCTCTTTACGGAAGAAGATGTCGCTCTCCCCTGTGTTGGGATGAAGTTGGAGAACACAAGATATTAGGACCAGAGTTAGTCCAGTAGACCAGAGAAATGGTAGGACTCATCAGGAAAAGACTGGTAGCAGCCCAGGACAGACAAAAGAAGTACGCCGACCAGACCAGGAAGGATAGAGAATATGAAGTAGGAGATTCTGTGCTATTGAAGGTATCTCCGTGGAAAGGAGTGATGAGATTTGGAAAGAAAGGGAAGCTGAGTCCCAGATTCATAGGACCCTTTGAAATTTTGAGGAGAATAGGACCTCTAGCTTACAAGCTCGCCTTGCCTCCTAATTTACAACAAGTGCACAATATATTCCACGTGTCCATGTTAAGGAAGTACCATGCAGATGCACGACATGTAATAGAATACGAGCAGGTAGATTTACAACCAGGCCTGACCTACATCGAGCAGCCAGTAAGGATAATGGACCAGAAAGAACAAGTGCTGAGGAACAAAACTGTGAAGCGGGTTAGGATCTTATGGAGAAATCAAAATGTCAAAGAGTCAACTTGGGAACTTGAAGACGCAATGAGGAATAGATATCCCCACTTATTTTCTAATTGATTCCGGGACGGAATCCTTATTAGAGGGGAAGACTGTAATAACTCGAATTTTTGAGACCTTGTAAAACGTTTAAATGAATAGAAACCCTGACGGACGGGGAAAACTTTTGAGCCCACACTATGTAGTGCATGAGAAAATGAGTTTCGGAGTTGATATTACGATTATACGTACCAAATGAGTGTATGTAAACGCTATTAGTTTTCGAAGAAAATGAACTCTGAAAAAATGACCGTATTTACGACTCATCGAGGATTACGGGACACAATATAATTATGAGATTAAAACCCTACGGATTTATATTCAAGTAGGATAATTAAAAGTATAAGGAATAAATAAGAAAGAAATTACGTCGCAAACCATTTACGAGTAAGTATTACGAAAATGTTTAAGCAAACGAGCGAACGTGTAAACGATTAAATAAACGTAACGCACTAACTAAACCGTGGTAAGGAAGTAACCATGGTTACTTCATCAAATAGTGAGCTAACCATAGGATGATCATGATAGCTAGGAAAATAGTGTGCTAAGGAAGCTAACCATATAGTTTAGCTTGTAACTTAGCAAGCTATTAAGATTTGTCCCTAAGATTTGCAACCAAGAATCAACCTAGAATGTTATACTAGGAGAATAAAATCAATTGCAAGATATCACCCCATCTTCCTAGAAGCAACCTAGCAAATCAACCAAGCTAAGCAACCAAGAGGAGTATAAATATCCCCTTGATGCTTCCATTCGGCCCTAATGAAAAAGGGAGAGAATTCAAATTCAAAACTCAAAGTTCTAGCTCTTGTAAAATCTTCCAATTAATTCCCTAGCCTCCTAGAAATTAAACTAAGGTAAGAAAATTCTTTCATCTATTTTTATCAAGGTTTGATGGGTGAAATAAAATCAAAAAACTTACTAGTGAATAGTATGAATAGTAACTTCTCTTTGGTTTGTTGATTTCAATGGTGGTTTTAGGTTCTAAAAATCATACCAAGCACTTCCAAGCCTCCACCATCCTCAAGAACACATCTCAAGCTTTCAATAAAGGTAAAAATATTTGGCCCAACTTTATTTAAGATTCATTTTTAAGATCCATTTAGTATGTGCTAGTAAACCTAGTGTAATGTGTGTTATTGATGAAATCTTCATGATTAAGTTAAGTAAATTTAATGTTGGTTGTTGTTGCCTCAAGAACATGATGTTCTTGAGAGGAGTTTGTGTTTTGATTATTATATGATGATTGTTGGTGGTTGTGTTAAGAGTTAGGGCATAAACGAAACCCCGATCGTAAACGTAACTACGTTAAAACCAATGAATCGTAACTCTAAGTTTCTGCAGAAAGTCCCGACGTTTTAAACTGTATTTTCTTGAAAACAAACCCTTGTTTAAGATAGACAATGTTATAAGGATCGTTTAGGCGCCTGAATCGCTTGATTCCGATTTACGGATCAAAAGTTATGGTCGTTTTAGTAAAGCGGATCAAAAATAACCGCTTGAATCGCTTAATATGAATGAACCTAATATATTTAGGAAAATGAAGCGACCATAATGTGAATATAACTTAAAGGAATAATAAGGGTAGTATAAGTTGAGAGGGTGCATAATAAGTAGCACATGAGTGCGAGTCACCGTAAATTAGTACGGGACCTAATGAAATGAAATGTTTATGGTTATAGATTTCCGAGCAGAACCTAGAGCATCCTCCACCTCGAGATACCCAGGAAAGTTTCCGAACCCAACTCCATTTTTACTATTGTGTTGTGAAAGGATTGTTTTACTATCATTGCATAAATACCATGATTGCCATGATACGTAGTTGATGAAATTTCGCATAATTTAGCGATGTTGTACGATAAAGTATATATCGTGAAATGTTATTTCGCTTTAAAGCATGACGTATTATATAAGACCGAGAGTCGGTCAGAATTTAAGATAAAACTCGGGAATCATTCCGGCGATATTATAGGACGGTTATAAGTCCATAGTAGTACATTTTAAAGGGACTCATCGTCCACTTACGAAACATTAAAACCCCTCGAACTTTTATTAAAACGATTTCCCAACCATCATATTCCCTCAACTATATTTTATTGTTCGAATAATAAATATTATATACTTATTCCTTATTATGGGAGTAGTATACTCCAACGATTTTTTATTTCAAACCCGATTAATCACTATAGATTATTAATTATGGAGACACAAACTAGTTGAGGAATATTATTTTAAATATTCTTTTAGAGAGTAAACTCATTCGAGGTTTAATTATTTATCGACTATTATTTAATTAATTATTATTCTTAAAGGGTTTATTATTGATTTAAAAATCATAGATCCTGATTTAAAATATACTTTCTGATTTCAGAATATCATTCGAATAATTTCAGATCGTCAGTGAATATTATCCCGACTTATTAAATATGTTGAATATAGTTTCAAGGAGAAACTTTTCCCCATTATTAATTATCTGTTGACAACGGTCAACTCACATCCTTAGTACTTCCTCCGAAATTCTCGGAAGTACGTATATACACATATATGCACTTATATCTTAGAGAGATAAGCTATTTCTATCAACAAGCAAAACGCTTGGGGAACTTCGATGTGGATCGAGTTCTCGAGATTGATAGAATTCTTTAAAGGACAAGGGAGGGGTAGACTCTGGTACTATGTGTGCTAGATGGATTACCAAAGGTACCGTAGGCGAAAGTACTCTGTGTACTCAGGAACTTGTGAAGTATGTGTATACCCGAAAATGGGACACGTAGCCCAAATGCGGCAAGGGTGATAACCGGTATACGAAGGTGTCATCCTTCTACTAGTAGAAAAGGTTACTATTATCGTATTACGACTTATCATCGTATACGGTGGCTCCAACGAGTGTCCTAATTCTTCCAATTGGAATTGTGATGCAATACCGTAACCCAAGCCTAGGTGCTGGGATTACTATTAAGGTATTCGCAGGATATTAAAATCCCTTAAAGAATTATTTTCATAAAAAGGTGTGTATCACCAAGGATAACTATTTTCGAATAAAACATAAATATCATATATGATGTTATCATACTGTACATTATTATGTTGGGCATTATAGCTCACACTTGTTTTCTTAAATTGATACAATACAACAGTGAATCAAGATACCTGCCATGAGAACCACGGCCAGGAAACGGGTAGGAAATGGCCAGCTGTTCCGTAGATTGTTTGGTGTTGTACCACGAGTAGTCAGAATAAGCTGGATTAGTTTTCAGTTGTTTATAGTTCGACTTATTTATAAGTATGACTTATGTAAGGTAAGAAACAAGAAACATATATTTGGCCGGCGGACTAGCCTTACTTAAAGGTCACTCCCCGGTAAGATTAATTACTTTTGGGTTGTAATAAATATCACTTGATGGTTGACAATTACTCTAGTTATGATGGTTCGTTTCCAAGACAATAACCTGTAAGTGTCTGTGTGTGATAAGTGTGGGGTCGTGAAGCATGAGTATTTATATATTGTAGTGTGAGTTGTGTGAGTTTAGATCGCGTGGCCTCCGAGACTCCTGACCCCGGGTTTTGGGGTGCCACAATTTTCCTTATATAGAGACAACCAATCCATGCCTAAAATAACATCGAATTCTCCTAATTCAAAAGGTATTAGGTCGGCGGGAGAGGAATGTCCTAAAATCTCTATGGAGCACTTAAGCCAGAATTGACTTATAGGCACTTTATCCTTATTAGCCACCTCTATGGTCAAAGGTTCATCTAAGTCTTCCAGCATTAATTGCATTTTATTCACACAGTTTACGGATATAAAAGATTTGGATGCTCCCGAATCAAATAGAACGTTAATAGGTACGGAATTAAGAGAAAGCGTACCCGCAACGACATCGAAATCCTGAGCCGGAGATTTCTTAGTCATCTTAAAGATTCTAGCTCTGGTGGTACTTGTTGCTGGTCCTTGGGACACACTTCTTCCTACACTTCCCTGGGTAACTGATCTGCAATTCCTAGCAATATGCCCCACTTTACCGCAGTTGAAACAGGTTACTCCTTGGTTCTCAGATTTGCACTCAGTGGAATAACGACCCTTATCGCCATACTTAAAATAGTTGAAGTTCTCTTTACACTGACCACTGTGCTTCTTTCCGCATGTCTTGCAGTCGATCACTGGCTTGTTAAACTTTGTCTGGGTAGAACTAACCGAGGTAGTACTGGGCCTAGCTTGCGGGAAATTTTGTCTCCTGAACTTCCTATCTTTATTCTTTCCAACCCGGCACTGAAACTTCTGGCTTACTCATTCTTGTTCAGACCTTGTAGGTCCACCTTCAAACTTTCTTTTCTTCTCACCTTTCTCCTTAGTAGTTAACCTCTAGTCACTTTCTATTACTAAGGCAGCCTGAACTACCGAAGTATACGTCTTGAGTTGTAAAGCTACAACTCCACTCCTAATCTCTGGCTTCAATCCTTGTTGAAAGCGCATCGCTCGCTGAGCTTCCGTACTCACATACTCTGGTGCTATACGAGCCAACTCCGTGAACTTGGCTTCGTACTCTATAACACTTCTGTCTCCTTGCTTTAACTCTCAAATCTCCATCTCCATCTGACTCTGGAGAAAATCCGGAAAATATTTTTCCAAGAATAGTTCTGTGAATCGGGTACAGGGGATGGGACCTTCTCCTTCTAACGCTCGCGTAGACTCCCACCAATAGTTTGAATCATTTTTCAGAAAATAACTGGCATAATCTGTGTTTAAATCCCCACTCACCTAGGTGTGTGCAAAAGCCTTCTCCATTTCCTTCAGCCAGATCCTGGCAGCAACAGGATCCATTTTACCTTTAAATTCTGGGGGTTTCAGAGCCTGAAAGGACTTAAAACTAACAGCTTGGGTCGCTCCCCATTTGGTGCAGCTATTGGATTTGCAGCTGCTGCTGTTGGATTTGTTGTTGTTGTTGCTATATGAAATGTTGTTGTTGTTGTTTCTACTGAAATTGTTATTGTTGCTGCTGGAATTGTTGTTGCTGTTGGGCCAGCTAAGTAGACTGCTGACGCAACAAATCTATCAATTCAGTCATGAAGGGATCCCCAGCACATCCATTGTTGGGTTAAGAATTTTTCTTTAGTGGCATTCTCCTGAAACATAGCAGTCATATATAAGAAACTGGATTGCTCCAAACAATATATACATAAATATCAGGAGAGTGTTGCCACTAAGAAAATATCCTCATCCTCCAATAATTAGATCCATCCTGAGTGAATGATTATATTCTAGAAATACCAGCAACGAAGCAACAATTATAGTAATAACAATAATAACAACGCACAAGTATATATGAAAACTGAACAACATAATAGAGCAGCTATTATATAAGAATCAATAGAAATCCAACCGATACAACTGAAATCCAGCTAAAAACCATCCGAATACACAACAAAATTGGTTGTCATATCAGCCTCCGCCTACTACAAACTACAACAACATAATGTACATATATAAAGAAAACAACTACAGAACTCTCCGATACAACTGCTCTAACCACTGCCACTGCCACTGCCACCGATAGAGCCTAACTCGAATACCAACCACTTAACCGGGTCCTGGTACTGAATGGCCCTGAACTCTGAGCTAATAAAAGGGTCAATAGACCTATCTCTCTCAACAACAATCTGAGTCAAAGATCTCACTCGAGCCTGAATATCATGTGAAGGGGCAGGGATTCCCTAAAAAGGTCCAACCGGAATCTGGTCAAGATGCGCGGCTAGCTCCGGGATCCGCTCTCTAATGGAAGACCTGTTCACCGCCCGGTGAACATGATAGGGAATCGGGGAAGAGGTACCGGTAGGAGCAGATGGAGGAACTGGAGGTCTAGAGGAAGAAGAATTAGGACCACATCCTGGTGGGAAATCCCTAACAGTAGATATTGATCTCCGTGCCCAACGGGGACGGGCACTAGGTCCAGGGATATCTCTCTGTACAAACGGGGGCACTGGCGGGGAGGCAAATGAGTCTCCTCAGCTACAACGTCTAAGGTCCTCTCTGAATCTGAACTGTCTGAATCTGATCTGTTCTCCCAGGATGGAGAAATGGAGATCACTATGGGCCACTGCCAATAGGATAAATATACAGGAAAGACACAATAAGGTTAAGGCAGTTCTATCAAAACATTAATAGGTGCCATGGTAACGCCATCAGAATCCTCGACTGACTCTAAGGTTTGCTTCTCTAAATGAGTTGCTGACTCACACCTTAAGACACAGTTTCTAAACATTTTTGACTCAATCTTTAACCTGAATCAGAGACTTGAACCTGTAGCTCTGATACCAACTGTGACGGCCTCAACCCCGGGGTCAGGAGTTGACGTCACTAAACATGACGATCCACAATATAAACTACAAGATTATTATTATTATTATATTAACACGACCCCAAACCATGATCCGAACCAGGTTCAAGTATGATTCAAGTTACTCATTATTACAAACCATTTATTCAAAAAGTCTGACACACTAAACTTATTCAGCAACTCATCAGACCGCACATGGTCTGATACTAACTACCTCTGAGGAGCCGGGTTCTGAAGGGGCTGAGACACGGTTATACCAAGGTCTGACTGGTATTCTAGGCATCTGTTATTTATATATAACAGGTTGCAAGGGTGAGCACATAATCGCTCAGCAGTACCAACATATGAATATCAAGATAAAAACAGTAAAGTAAACAGTTATAGGAACAGAACTATAAATCATCATGAAATCCGCAATCTGTATATCATTTCAAGCGACAGTAAATAAAAAATTGGATATCACTGATTAGCATGCTCTTAATAAAACATACATAGTTGTGCGATGTGTAAGTACCAGAGTCCAATTTTAGCATGCTATTCACATTTATTATTCAACTGTATCCATCATTTATTCCCTTATGGGAATCTCAAAGCCAAATCAGATACGTAACGAATATGTGAAGACAGCTGATCAGGCAATCAACACCAGACGGCTCCAACTGTTATCCCATAAACTTGTTCCAGAACTCAGAGGCTAGCTAGGTCTTTGACCTGTTGGACTACTCGGTTATGTCATGCGCGCAACCGAATTAGCCTCTTACGCAACCTCACTAGGCCACTCTGGCCCTTATGTATCCCATATCTGACCGTTTTATCCAGTTTTTAAAACACTTGTACCTATCCCATTTTAAAATCATTCATTTAACAGCACACGTAAAATCTGGTTAACAAATCGTTTCATTCGGGATAGATACTTTTCGAAGTTACTTTTCCCCAAAGCAGGTTTAAAAATAGTTATTTATAACTACAGAGGATACGTAACTCAAAACGTTTGTGTTCCTGTACGAGAATAAAGTAATAGTTTATTCATAGGTACTGAACCATAAAAGAATGGTCGGGGGTACTTGCCTTGCAACTCTTTACAAAAACCCTAAGTAGCTTTCACGCTGACTTTGTTTCTTGCGAAACTCGACTGGGATCTACGGTAACAGAATACTCTAATTAGTTATATTGACATGATTGATATCCTCGAATCCTAATAATCCAATTCGATAACCCGACTCGTATATTGATTATACAAATAATCACATAATCTGTATTCATATAAAGGTAGAACGTTTCATATTATAAGGTACGTTTCTCGTATTTAAAATAATTTTTTAAAAACATTTTGACAGCGACTCATCTATTTATAAGCCTACCTGTCGAAACATCATCGACGTCATACCAACAATCACAATCCGTAACACAAATTCCAGCACGACTTTCAAAACAACAATTCACTTTCGTTTCCTAATATAGTTTTATGAATCATTTTATTTATCTATTTTATAATTTTAGGACTCAGATAAAAATCTTCACCGTCCACTCGTAAAAATATTCATCGCGGACGGCGGCAAAATTTATTGGTGCCCGAAAAATATTCAGGTATCCGAATAAATTCTACCGATTATTCAGAAATATTTCCCGCACGAATTATTAATATCATAAATATTTATTCAAATATTTCCTGCATAAAAAGGAATTAAATCAGGATTTACAATAACCAACAAACTGCATGCATTCGGCCCAACAGTAGAGGCCCAAACTGCAAGGCCCAAAACCAGCCCAATAGAAAAACATGAAGCACAACTGTACAAACACACTACACAGCCGCACAAACACACGCGCCACAGCGCACAAAACATACACACACTGTCACTAATATACACACCAGCACACACATAAAAATACACACACGCTTATATATATAAATATATATATATACAACCAAATGAACTACCAAGCTCACCGGAAAAGAAATCACGGCGATGGTAATCGCACAAGAAAGCGTCGGGGACAAAGAAAAAGGAAGAGCAGGAACAAATGGAGCAAGAAACAGAGAAGAAATCGTGCGCGCGCGTGAGAGAGAGAGAGAGAGAGAGAGAGAGCCGAGTATAGGGGTGAAAGAAAAGGGGGTGGGTGTATTTTTTATAAAAAAAAATTCAATCCTTATGCATCTGACACGTATCAAAACAATTAAACAAAAAGTGTACATGTGTCTAGAAATAACAATTTATCCCTATAATTCGCGATTTATGGACCCAAGTCGCGGTTAAAATCAACACAAAAAATTACAAAAATAGTTTTGAAATATTATAAATATCCCGAAGTTAATTAAAACGAAAATTTCAAAATTTTTAAAGCCATTTCTGAAACAAAATTTATACTCGCTTTTAACAATTAAACGAATCAACGCGCAGGTGAAATTAATCCTAAAAATTTCCAAAATAATTTTAAAATTCTCAAAATATTATAAGCTGCATAAAATATGAGTTTCCTAATTTTTGACGAATCCTGGAATTAAATACGGATTTTTACAAATAGATGCAATCAGAAAATCATTTAAAGATAAATAATTAATGAAATATTAATTTCTCAATTTTATAAAATCCTAAAAATAATTATTGAAATTATAAAGTCATAAAAACAATTTTAGAGACAATCCAAATATTTATGTAAATAAAACTGCAATAAAATCACTTTTAAAAGCGAAACAAAACAATACAACTCAATAATTAATTACACAATTCCACCCTATATATCAATAAATCAGACATATATAATAGAGAACAACACATCGCTGTCAAAACCAATACACATATATTATTTAATTAATTATTCAACAATTACACTTTAAAAATAATAAAAAATATAAGAGTCGTTATAGGTTTGCTTCTTCTGCGGCGCGGGCGCGCGGGGCTTCTGCTCCTTGACTGCAATTTCTTCTTTTTTTCCATAACTTGAGTTCTGTTCATCAAAATTTGACGATTCAACAGTCCACGGAAAGCTATCAAGATTCCCTTCAACTTGAGAATGGCCTAGGCTTCCAATTCTAATCTCTTTTCAGCATTTTTCATTGAAAAGCTCCTTCATTCAACTAATGCCTACAATGTAAAAACAAAAAAAACACATCAAACATACCAGATACTTGAGTCCAAAATACCAATATAGGCCGGAAATGACGCGTTCCAAGTAGATGTAAAATCCACTTATCAAGCCCCAGATGCCACCAATACTATTTCCAGCTCCTTTAGCTATATATGCTCCAGTGCCTGGGATTTATCAGTTTCCACCAGCTGAGTTTATGGATGAGTAGGTGATAGATCAGCCTGTGATGCCTTTACCTTCTAGAGGATCGCATGAAGAGATTAGAGAGCCTCGGAAAGTTCCATATCATGAGTTTGCGAGGATGTGGGAGGACATGTAGACTTGGAGAGCTCAATGCAGTGAGATCCTTGGGTTATTTGAGCGACAAGAGTATGGCCCTGTAGCAGCTTTACATTAAGACTATGTGATGAGAGAGAGACTCAGACAGGTTTACCGGGCAGCTTCACAGGAGTTGGGGGAGTTGAGCCATGAGGACACCACTACACCATAAAATGCCTACTGTAACACCAAAAAAACGTTGTATTAGGGGTAAATATGTTGCTCTTGCCCCACTTTTAAGCAAAGGTAACATTTTCTTAAAGATAGGTTTTTCCATGTTGCCTTAGGGGTCTAAGGTAACATCTTTGGTGCCTAAGGCAACATCGTGTTTTAACTTGTTTATATGTTGCCTTTGCTTGCTAATCCAATAGAAAGAGAGATCAATTGTAACTTGTTTTTCATGTTACCTTAGAGTTTTAAAATGTTTTTTAAAAGTGGGCCTTACAGTGGGACCCACTAGCTCACATGGCAAGTGTTGGGCCCACAGTGCTGAGTTGTCTTGATGATGTGGTAAGTGGGCCCATAGAACCTAATGTAACACTTTGAAAAGCTGTTGTAACATTATAACTAGCCTAATAAAATATTTTAAACATAATATGGTAACAATTTAGGAGGCTAACGTAACACTTTAGCACAAACAAATTGAAATGCTAATTATGTAAACTAAAAAGTTCCAATTATATAATTTCATAACTGTAAAATAATGCATCCAGCCCAAACATTAAACATCCAAATATATAACCAAATTAAACGTCCAACTAACTATAAACTAGTTCATATTTTTTACTTAACAACAGCCCAAGATTATAAATTTTAAAAAGTATTACTAGAAGCTAATGTTTGAATTTGCTTCACTTTCTCCTCGACTCCACCATCCGGATGTTTCCCTTTTTATACACGTGAAGCTTTTTCTTGTAAGTCTTCTTTGTTCCCTAAAATATTAACTAAGTTATTTGCAAGAAAGAAATCGAACTAGAAAATTTTGAATACCATATCAAAAGGCCTATAATAATTCTAGAATTGTCGAACATAACATTAAACTCGAAATATCGAGCTCTAGCTAGAACACACCAACACAATAACACTCAAAGTCAATATATGTTGTATATGTATTATGTGCGTATAATTATAAGCAATTGATAAACCCCAATACTTAGTGTTATAAGCAGGGTTGTTATAGTCTGGATTCTCCTTCAAGTACTGCCAAAACAAACACCAAAATTATATGTGAAAATTGTGAGTTCTGGTAATTTTAGTGTAGGTAAATTGAATTGAAATTCAGTGTAAATTATTGACCTTGTGATTATAATTGCATATGTTTCATAACTCCTACCAATAGAAACCACAGCAGCTTCAGGCAATAATCTCACATCAACATTTCTGTGATTCGACACCACAGGATTAGTACCACCGCCGTCGTCGTTAATAAATCCCTGAAACTCTTGACAATTGCTTTCATTATCTTCATCTTCATTCTCATCTAATTCAGGAATCGGGTTGAACCTCGCAACAGATGTAGGCGACATCAGGGGCTCATCGTGGTTGTAAACTTTCAAATCAGGCCGCATGTATTGTTTCCTCTGAGTATCGTTATAATCTGATTTTGCCTCATTTCTCGAAACAACCTCTCATTTCTTGTCATCAATTAAAGAAGAAGATCGTTGATTTCTTGGATGTAGAATAGTAACGGAAGCTCTTTCCAGGTAGAGTTATAAACAGGACAAATAAGCTGATTCTGTTGTTTTCACATGAGAAGCAATGCAAGGAAAATGAAATGGATGTGAACACTCAGCTGTAAAAATTTCCATTCCCTGGCCTATTTTTACACTTTGTAAGCATATTCCACATCGAGTCTGTTAAAAAAGAAGATCAAAAAGTTAGCATACTTTCCATACATACAGTAATAAACAAAATTCCACTGTGTCAATATAAATTTTAGAAAGTGTTGAATCTTACTTTGGAAAGACGTAAAGTTGATCTGAGTAGAGAAAAAGCGGAAGGTGACTTGGGAGAAGAAGGATTAGAATGCTGAAAAATAGGACTGTTTTTAGCAGTTTTGCATTGTAGCTTTGGACTTCAAGGAGCTGAAACAGGTGTGCTAGCTGAGGTTCGACATCTGAGACCTGAACTCGAAACAGGCAGAGTTATCATCAACCGAATAACTAAATCATCGACCCTTCAAATTGAGTTACAATTGAAATCTAAATCATTATTTAAATGTTGAGGGTGAGAGATGAACTGCAAGAGAGAGATAGGAAATGAAAGTATTGAATGGATGAGAGACTTTTAGTAGTGTCTGAACATTTCAAAAGGTCTGAAAATTTGGGCGCCGGTTGCCCAAATTTTACCCGCTTAAGCCCAAATGTTGCCCACTTTGATTGTGCAGTAATATACATATATTTATATTTTATTTTTATAAATTTAACTTATTATTTTAAAGATAAAAAGAAGGAATTGAAAAGTAATTCTGCAAAGACTTCAATCCTAAATTCAATTTGCACTATTTATCTCTTTGTTGAAAATAAATATAATAAATCATGACAGGTCCAGCAAACAAGCATAGTTAATTATAAGTCAAATACAAGTTGGATTTATTGTACTCACTAGATGGCTCTCCTTTCTTGCACAGCTTTAGACTGCAATATAAGAAATAGAAAAAGATACTAATTCTTAGGAAAAAGGTGTGCGGGTGTTGGTAATAAGTTTCGTATATAATGCATAATTAAAAAAAAAGGAAAAACAATGACAACATACTGGAGGTAGGAACATCTTTGGCGCCTTTCCAGAACCACTAGGACCTAATGCAGCTAACATCCCACTCTTCCCTTTCATAATATCCTCTACTATCGGGTTCACCATTTTGTCAAACACATCATCCTACAAAACAACCGAGTATAAAACCTCACAAATTACTCGAAAACAAAACATTAGACAGTATTCCACAACTAAAATTTATGAAAATTAAAACCCTGGAACTTCAATTTTACATTACAAACTCATCGAAAATATATAACAGAAAATAAACCTTAACAAATAATTTAAAAATCAAAACCCTAGAATCTCAATTCGATCAAATTAAGCAACAACCTGAGACGAATCAGCAGAAAACACATACGAAAAGCCTTTATTGAAAGGGGGGTACCTGAAGAGTGGATGAATGAGAAGAGGAAGCACCGTAAAAAACAAGAGCAGAAAGAAGGCGGCGGCTGTGTTTGGGCCTTGTTGGTGTTCGATGATGGCGTGAACCCAGGCGGCTACTACTCGAACCCATATTTCACTTCTCAATTTAATCATATACCCACAACATCATATATATTTTTATGTGTATGGGGGGGAGAGAGAGAGAGAGAGAGGATTGAAAAATGAAGAAGAAGATATACACGGGCACAACTAATTCTCACCCCGATTCAATTGAGTCCTAATTAGAAATATAAATTGAAAGGGTTGGCCAGAGAGAGTGATGGAAAAGAAAGAGGGATTAGGCGGAGAGAGAGAGAGAGAGAGAGAAAGATGAAGCGAGTGAAATGGGTGGTCAGGTATATTCTGAAAATCTAAAAAATTCAAACAACTTCTGAAAATTTGGGTGGCGATTTTACCCGCTTAGCCCAAATATGGGCCGACATGGGTGGTCAGGTATATTCTGAAAATCTAAAAAATTCAAATAACTTCTGAAAATTTGGGCGGCGATTTTACCCGCTTAGCCCAAATATGGGCCGATATGAGTCCAGTTAGATACACAGATAAGTTTATGCATATTCTGAAAATATAAAAAATTCAAACAACTTCTGAAATTTTGGGCGGCGATTTTACCCGCTTAGCCCAAATATGGGCCGATATGAGTCCAGTTAGATACACCGATAAGTTTATGCTTTATATTTTAATAATAAAATTCAAATAATTATTTAATAAAAGAATTAATTATTTATATATATTTTATCACTTCTATAATTCGTATATTTAATTTTTTAATATTTTTTTATTTTTAAAACACATATATTAATGTATGTATTAAAATGAGGGGAATATATAATATTTTAACTTTTTATAACTTTTGAAATTTATATACTAATTTCTTAAAATTTTAAGACCTTAGAAAATTTCTATTTGAAACTTTTAAAGTTTACTATGTATAATTTCATAAATCATCAAGTACGTTATTTATTCAATTCGTAAATCATATTAAATTATTATAATTTAAATTTAAATTAATATTTAATCTTAAAAATATATTTTATTAATATTTTGATACTCTAAGCTAACACTTTTACAAATATGTTATAAGCTGCAACACTTTCGAGTTAATATAACACCATGTTTTAGGCTATTGTAACACAAAAACCACCATGTTAAATTAGGCCACAAGTACTGTACCTGAGGTAACATATGAGGTAACTTTCATTCGGAGAGGGGTTGTGATAGGCCATATATGGTGTAGTGCACCCATACAAATGCAGAGTATTATCGCGCAGTGAGATTGGTTGAGTCGGTTTCAGATACGATCCATCAGGAGTTAGAACATATTCCACCGGGCTTCCCAGGTTGGCCAGTTAGACAGGGATTTTGTACCATATATGATAAATATACATAGAGGCAGCTATAGTTATAACGAGACTAGATATGTGTGTAGTACCTTGTTTTACATGTATCAGTAGCAGTAATGATAGACCTTTTGTATCAAGCATTAACACCTGAAGCTGGTGTTTATTTTATAAAATAAATCTTTTTCAATCTCTTTTCTTTTATTTATTTAATTTCCAGTCTTTACGGCATTTACTTTTACTTTACTGTTTCACAGTCTTTTCATATTTTTAAATTCTGTTTAACTTTAAAAGGTAAATAAAATGTTTAAAATGATATTGTTCAGACTATTTATTAAAAAAAATTCTAAACTATTTGAAATGAATTGTTAAAAAATTTTAAATTATTTATATTTTCCATTTCGATATAAGTTAAATTGTTTCTTATTTACTCTCAACCGTTTAACAAAATTATTAAAAGAACTTTTTATTTTATTATCAGAAAAATGGCACCTAAAAGAAAGACCAGAACTGAGTCATCCAATGATAACACTGATAGACCAAAAATAACCACCACATGGACCAAATGTTTCACCTGATGCAATAGCAAATGGTAATGATGTAGCAGCAAATGCAGCAACAGCACCAACAGTTCCAACAGCAGATGTTACAGTAGCCACCCCGTCCTGAGACACAAGTACCACCAGTTATACCTTTTGTTACATTTAAACAGTTTCAGTCGGTAAAACCTCCAGAATTTGAAGGTACAGTGGATCCCACTAAAGCTAGGACATGGCTGGAGGAGATAGAGGAAGCGTTCGCATTGGTAAAAATGGAAGCAGATCAGAAGACTGATTTTGCTATTTATTTCCTGAGAGGAGAAGCTAATTATTGGTGGGAGTCGAAGAAAACATTAGAAGGCGACGGTATCGTAACTTCGGATAGGTTCACCGAGCTTTTTCTGGAAAAGTATTTCCCCCGCTATATGAAGAACCCGACGAAAATCAATTTCTTAGAATTAAAGCAAGGGAATATGTCAATAATTGAATATGAAGCCAAGTTTACGGAATTGGCTAGGTTTGTTTCGGAACAGGTTGATACTGATGAGAAACGGGCTAAGAGATTCCAACAGGGATTGCAGCCATGGATTCGTAGCAGAGTGGCAGTATTTGAACTATATACAACCATGGTCCAAAAAGCCATAATTATTGAAGGGGAAAGTGAGACGTCCCAAAAGGAAAAGGGACAAGGAATTTTTCAGAACCGTGTCAACAAGAGGCCGGGATTTCAGGCCCGGACAAATACAAATTTTAAAAGGACAAAGCAAGGCAATCAGAGAACGGGTAACCGGTTCCAAGTCCCAAACCAATAAAGAATCATCAGGCCACCACTACTCGATTTGTAATAAGCCGAATGTTACGTGTTTCAAATACAAGCAAAAGGGACACTATTCTGGTGAATACCCAATAGGGAAGACAGAGATTACTTGTTTTTAATATGGAAGGAAGGGACATATTGCTAAGGATTGTAAAGGAGCAGCTATGGCAGCTAGTATTCCAAAAGTTTTGGCACTACCTCCACCACCACAATAGAATCAGCCTAAGGCAATGACCTTTAATATGTCAATGAAAGAAGCTGTGCAGAATCCAAACGTACTTGCAGGTACGCTTCTTGTGAATTCTGTAAATACAAAAGTATTGATTGATTCTGGAGCCACAAGATCTTTTATTTCTAAGAAATTTATTCATAAGTTATATTGTGAAATCCAACGGTTGGGCGAGACATTAATTATAAATTTAGTGAATGATGACCAAGTTTCCGTAGACCAAATGTGTCCAGGATGCAACATCGAAATAGCGGAACATCACTTCTCTGTTGACTTGATACCTTTCAAGTTGGGAAAATTTGATGTTATTCTATAAATGGACTGGTTAGCCGGTAAAAATGCTCAGATCGATTGCGCGAATAAGAAAGTAAATCTGGGAACGGAGGAAAATGAAAAGGTAATATTTAAAGGTGAGAAATAAAAGCAAAGATTCTTGACGATGATGCAAACTAGACGATTGTTATGCCAAGGGTGTAAAGCTTATTTACCCTATTGATAAGTGGATTTTATATCTACTTGGAATGCTTCATTACAGGCTTAAGTTGGTATTTTGGACTTAAGTTGTTGGTACTTTTGATGTGTTTTTGCGTTATTACATTTTAGGAATCAGTTAAAGAAAGAAAGAAGTTTTTCAAAGAATTATGCTGAAAAAAGATCAGAATTGTAAGATATTCTCAAGTTGTAGAGAATCTTGTTAGCTTCGTGTAGGCAGTTGAATCGCCTAATTCTGACGAACAGAACTCAAGATATGGCCAAAAGAAGAATTGTCAGAATTTTTCCAGAATGTCAGTGCGGCCGCGCCAGAACCTGCGCGCCCGCGACGCTGAAAACACTATTCCACCACGGTCGCGGCCGAAAACAGCGCGCTCGTGCCCGATTTCTACCCCAGAATCCTGATTTTAGTCGAAATTGAAGATTTTGAGAGTTCTGGTCATCTTTGAGCCAATATATACCAATAAAAAGATGTTTTTAACAACAAGGAGGCCTGGGAGAGCAATAAGAAGACCTAGAGAGCACGAGAAGGCTACAAAGAAGAAGACTTTTGTTTTCTTTGATTTAGGCGATACTTGGATTCTTGTTTTCGATTTGTCTTTGAACCCTAGTACTCTTATATTGTTTTATATCATGCTTTTATTGGAACCCATGGTGACGATGAGTTCGGTTATGAACTAATCGTTATCGTGGGGTTCTAGCGGATATATATATGGATTTCTTTAGTTAATTTTTTCAATATCTTGGTGTGTGGTGATTGATTGATAACCTAGTATTGGTTGTGGTTATTCATCTTATGTGCGTAGCTAACATATAATATAGCGTGTTAATTTCTATTGAAGCGACAGTGAATATAGAGGTCTAGAACTTGCCATACTAGCATAGGTTCATGTATAATTGTTATGCCTGATTCGTAGGTAATTTTAACCATCTTACTTGCCCTATGTAATCACGATAGATAACTTGTTCATTAAACCTTTATGTTGTCAAATTCTATAGACATATAGGGTCTCAACATAATTGGTGTCTATCCAACTTCTATCTCTTTTGTGGATGTCTGGTAGTAGGGTATTCGTACAACGAAAGTTGGCATTTACTAGTTTCGTGTTATCTAATTAGTGTCATCACCATTACATGCTAAGGTTAAGAACAAAAAGGCTATTTAATGAAGTATATAATGAAGTTAGGATCCCATGTTTGTCATATATATTAATTCAACCATTCTTGTTCTCTTAGTTATAATTGTTAGTTTAATTCTTAGTTATAAACAATCTCAAATGTTATTTTTCTTAGCATTGGATAATAACCATATCATTGTTGCATAGGTACACATTCTTAAATTAACCAAAGAGTCTCTGTGGGAACGAATTTGATCTAAATCTTATACTACTTGCGAACGCGTAAACTTGCGTGTATTATTAGCGCGTGTTAACATCCTAACAAGTTTTTGGCGCCGCTGCCGGGGACTCGGTGTTAATTTTTAGTTAATGTGCTTGTCATCAGTGGTCGTTAAAGTTCACTAACTCGGATTCTTTTACTTTCACAGTTTACTTGTTGTGTTTCATGTACTCATTATAATGGGAGATCCAGCAGCACGAACGAAAGCCTTGATGGATTTTTCTCAACCCAAGATCAATGACATTCAATCTAGTATTGTCAGGCCAGCTATCACAGCTAATAACTTTGAGATCAAGCCTGGCATAATTCAATGGGTTCATAATTAAATCCAGTTTAGGGGTTCTCCAACGGAAGATCCCAATATGCACACTAGGGATTTCATTGAGATCTGCGACACCTTCAAGTTCAACGGTGTTTCTGAAGATGTTGTGAAGCTGAGACTATTCCCATTCTCTCTGAGGGACAAGGTTAAGAGCTGGTTACACTCTCTACCAGTTGGTTCGATTACTACTTGGGAAGATCTTGCTCAAAAGTTTCTCACTAGTTCTTCCCTATGGCAAAGACAGCTGCAATCAAGAATGCTCTTACTTAATTTACGCAGCAATCAGGAGAATCTTTATGTGAAGCTTGGGAGCGCTACAAGGAGATGCTTAGGAAGTGTCCTCATCATGGCATGCCTGATTGGATGATCATCAATTGTTTTTACAATGGTTTGGGAGCACAGTCCAGACCCATGCTCGATGCAGCATCAGAAGGAGCATTATGGGCAAAGAGCTATGAGGAAGCTTATGAGCTAATTGAACTGATGGCTGCTAATGAATATCATTATCCAACCCAGAGATTGCCACAGGGCAAGGTAGCAGGAGTTCTTGAAGTGAATACAGCTACAGCTATCACTGCTCAACTAAGGGGGGTTGTCTATGAAGATCGATTCTCTGGCTAACTATGGTGTTAATCAGATAACCAGAGTTTGTGAGCTATGTGCAGGTTCGCATGCGACAGAACAATATGTTATATCTAGTGAATTAGCTCAGTTTGTGAGAAACTTTCAGAGATCGCAGTAACCATTTCTAGACACTTATCATCCTGACAACTGGAATCATCCTTACTTCAGCTGGAGTAACAATCAGAATGCGATGCAACAGCCATTCCAGGAGTTTGGAAACAAGCAATTCAATCCTCCTGGTTTTCAGCAATAGTATGCACCAATACAACAACTCCAACTTCAACAACAAACTCATGATGCAGGTCAATCTTCGAATAAAAAATCTAAATTGGAGAAGTTGAGGCTTATGTGCAAAAACCAGGCTCTTATATGCCAAAGCCAGGCTGTTTCTATCAAGACTCTGGAGAACCCGATAGGGCAAATTACTAATGCCTTATTGAATCGACCACCAGGAACGCTTCCTAGTGATACAGAAGCCAATCCAGGCAAGAGGGAAGTTGAAGAACAGGTGAACTCCATCATCTTGAGGTCTGGAAAGGTCGCAAGCCCTCAAATTCAGCAAGACGAAGAGCCTAAAAAATCTCAAGTTTCAGAAAATGCAGTTTTTCCTGAAGAAGATGTGCAGAAGGAAGCAGAAGTGGAATCAAGGAAGAAAACAGTGGAACACACTCCTCCTGAGGGTAATACAGGGGAGAAATAGGTCTATCCTCCACCTCATTTTCCTAAGAGGCTGTAGAAGCAGAAGTTAGATAAGCAATTTGCCAAATTTTTGGAGGTGTTCAAGAAACTTCATATCAACATACCTTTCGCTGAAGCTCTTGAACAGATGCTTAGCTATACGAAGTTTAAAAAAGGTATTCTCTTTCAGAAAGTGAAGCTCGATGACTTAGAGATCATTGCTCTTACGGAGGAATGTAGTGCAGTGCTGCAACAGTAGTCGCCTCTGAATCTTAAGGATCTTGGAAGCTTCACTATTTCTTGCACCATCGGAAACTTGTCTTTCAACAAGTGTTTATGTAATTTGGGAGCTAGCATCAATCTGATGCCCTTGTCTATCTTCAAGAAGCTTGGTCTACCTGATCCGAAGCCGACATATATGTCATTATAACTAGTTGATCATTCCATCATGTATTCACGAGGTATAGTGGAGGATATCTTGGTTAAGGTGGATAAACTCATCTTTCATGTTGATTTTGTAATTCTTGACTACTGGCCATTCTTAGCTACTGGCCGAACTATGATCGATGTACAAAATGGAGAGCTTACGATGAAGGTTCACGATCAAAAGGTCACTTTTAATGTGTTCAAGGCAATAAAGTTACCCACAGCTAAAGAGGAGTGCTTAAAAGTAGAGTGGGTCGACTCTGTAGTGAATTCGAAACTTGAGCAATTGCCAAAGTCAGATACCCTAGAGAGATCCTTAATAGGGGAATCAGTTATTGAAAAGGAAGAAGGAGCAGAGCAACTGTAGGTTTTGAATGTACCTCTGTGGAAGAGGAAGTTGGATATGCCATTCTATTCTCTTGGGTTAGCAGAGCTGAAAATTTCTCGGGGGCATTTTCAACCGTCTATTGAAGAAGCTCCCAAACTTGAGCTCAACCGACTACCAAATCACTTGAGTTATTCATTCTTAGGTGCACCCCATAATAAGGGATTGGGATATATTTTTGATGATATAGAGAGTGGCTGGATGGATCTACCCGGGCCTACAGAGGGTTCTTCTCATCTGTAGCAGTTAGTTGATAGGACTGGTGTTGGTGATGAGCAGTACAGGCGAGTAACTAGGCGTATAGAGGCCATGCACGACATTCACCGTTATTTTGCTATAGATTTGACACAGGCTTTGGGCATTATTTTCCGAGCCACTGGTGTCGAGGTTGATTGGCCACCTGATCCTCCACCCGAGGAGGTGATCTTTCCTACAACTAGGTATGCCTAAAATTCTTATTATTACCTTCAATGAGGACATTGAAAATTTTAAGTTTGCTGGTGATAATGTAAGGATTAGTTTTTGTGTGTCCATAGAGTTCATATAGATTCATGTTGCATATAGTTGTAATTCATTCATATTTTTGCATGATTATTTATTTAGGACATATTTGTTTGCATTTTTGTTCGTGTTATAATGTGAGTCCATGTAGTTGCATTTGCATGCATATAACATGATCCCTTAGGTTAAGCTATTTCTGATTAATTGGTTGATGTTGATGTGAGTGTAGTGATGATGAATAGAGGGATGTTTAAGTTCTAATGAATTGAATTGCATGCCCAGAAATAAAAAAATAAATTCACAAAGTCTTATAGGATTGCTTTAGATCTAGATCATAATTATGCTTGTTTATTAGTTGAGATTTAATCACTGGTTTATATTTAAAATTTTTGGTATTCTCGTAATGACAAAAAGAACACTGAATTTTTAAATTGGAGAAAAACTTGGATTTCATTGCTAGTTGTTGTAAGGCTAGGCGTCAAATGGCTAGTAGCCGGCTCATATTTTTATGAGTAGTCTAGGGTTGAATGAGATGGAGCGAAACGCACTCATTCAGAAACTGTTGAAAAAAAAGAAAAAAAAAAGAAGAAAGAAAAGAAAAAAAGTATGTGTTTATGCATAATTGATCAAGAGTGAGCTCTTTAATACTCGAGCAATTAAGTACTTCGGGACTTTGTGCCTAGTGACCTAAGGCTTTTCATAGTCTGGGATCTGCTAACCTAACGCTCGCTATATGGGTATTATTGTATAAATCTTTTGGTACCTCATTCATTGCACGGTCAAGTAAGCATCTTTGTTATGTGTTCAATAATAGCATGAATCCTTGTATAAATCTAGTAGAAAGGAGGTGTTGTGAGTCATTATGCGGTTAACGTCTATTCTGTTTATAAACTTGTGATTGTTTTGATGAAAGATAAGTTATGGTTATTGATCTAGTATCGAGAGAACATCTATTAAGCATCCTACACACGCACGTTTCTGGTTTGTGAGTTGGTTTGTTGGATTTATTCGAGCTCTATTTTGAGTCATTGTATTCTTAGAGACATTGGCTTATTCATTTGGTTATGGTTATTCTGAGGGGATCGATTGCATTATCATTTAGTTGCATTCTATTAGGCCTCAATGATACTATAGAAGGGGGGTTGAATATAATATCTACAATCAATTCGATTATAAACACAAGTATGTAACAAAAAACAAGTTTATTCAATATATCAAACTCTGTTATAGTAAGTTTAATCTACTGTAAGTATGTAACAAAAAACAAGTTTATTCAATATATCAAACTCTGTTACAGTAGGTTTAATCTACTCTCTCAGTGATGTATGATATCACTAAGAGCTGCTAGGGTTACAATGAATAATGTTCTTGATAATGATAACACATATAGTGTAAACCCTAATATGTGTTTATATACTACACAGTTACAAGATATCTCCTAATTGATATGATAATGATTCTGTTTCCTAGAATACATCAATCAGAGTTTATCTACTGCAGTCCTATAGCTGTCTGATTCTTCATGCATATCTTTACTTGTTTAATCCAGATCCTCTCCTGTAAATTAGTTGATTTCCTTATCTGAAGTGTACCCGCACTTAAGTCCTGATATAAGTTATGACGCCTTAAGTTCTGATAACTTCCTGCCTTCAGTAAGTTCTGATTTCCAGTTAAGTTCTGATATTAAGTTCTGAAACTAAACAAATCAGATTAGACATAACATCAAAAATATATTTAACAATCTCCCCCAACTTGTAAATTATGAAAAATATGCAAGTCAACAGATTTGATGATGTCAAAAACATTTAAGTACAAATGCAATAAGATATTATTTTAAACAGCTAAATACAACTTAAAGTACATGTAGCTTTACTAATATCACTGGATCAATCTGAATTGATAGTGATTCCTTATAAATTCTGTTACCAGCTTGTCCTCAGCATTTCTCAAAACTTCAACTAACTGTGCTTTGACTTGCATCAGTTCTTCATCTTCATTATCACCAATCTGATAAATAGCTGCTCTGAGTGCAGGAATTGATGTTCTTTCAAGCCCATCTCCAAGTCTGGTAACTCTAGGATATGATGAGTCTTCATTGTAGCATAAACACTTTCCCTTTAGAATTACTTCTACCTTAGCAGAATTCTTCCTCATGGGAATTTCTCTTCCATCATCCTCAATGATTTTTGGAATGTATTCAGAAGCTTTTGCACCAGAAATTCTGAGAAGATCTCTTATAGCCTTTAAAATTAATCTGACCATCTTCTTGTAACATCATATTTTACTTCCAGAAGGTAGTGAATATGTTGAAGCTCTTTGACAGACTTCTTTAGCACATCATAATCTGCTAGTCTGTAAGTTCTGCCATCATTAAGAAACAGGATCAATTTTTCTTTCACTTCTGATTCATCATGAGTATCCATGACAATTTGAGCAGTAGCACTTTGTCAAGGTGCTTTTGTTTGATTTCCTCATATGGTTTGTGTGTCAAAATGAAAGGATCTCTGAGAGTAACTTCTACTCCTGTTTGTCTCTTTTCTTTGTCAGAACCTAATCCAGACTTGTCTCTAGCTTGCTTAGGTCTAAACCCAAAAGATATAAGCTGATTCAACATTAGATTGGTCTTAGGTTCCACTGAAGTAGCTTTATTCCATAGCAGCTTCTTTTTCTGATCAAGTGTTAAGCTGTATATGTCAACTTGAGCAGTGTCAGAGGTTGATGTCTTGATGAATTGGTCAGGATTTACAGTTTTATCTGTAGCTTGCTGTTTTGAAATATCTTCACTCTGAACAACTTGAGCTATGTCAGAGGTTGTCTTAGATTCTTTTGCCATCCTCTTTCTCTTCAGAGTTTCAACCGTTTCATCTTCAGCAGCAGTATCATCAAAGACTTGAACCATCTTGCACACAGGATCCATCAGAATTTGAGGAATCTTCATCTTTTGTTTCTTGACTGTCTCCCCAACTTTTCCTTTTCCCTTGTCTTTGGGATCAGTAGTGGTTTGAGATCTAGTCCTTGATCTAGGAATCTTTGTGGCAGATCTTTCTCTTATTACTATACCTTTCTCCTTAGGTTTTGGAGGCTTCTTTGCATTAGAAGCTTTAGGCTGTAGTTTTGACTTTTCAGCATTAAATCTTGCTTCTTTTTCTCTAAGTTCCTCTAAATCCATTCCTGGATTATCCTTAAGGAACAGTCTCTTTGCAAGTTCCTCATCTAAGGCTTGAATCTTAGGACCCTTATAAAAGAAGGTTGCCTTCTTTCCCTTGAACTTTGAGGTTTGCATGAATTTCTTCGAGTTTTGACTTCCACCTTGAATGAGAACATCAGACTTTTTCATCAGAATTTGATTATCAGAACTTATTGTCAGAACTTGATCTTCAATTTCAGAACTTGTGAGCAGCAAAGTTTGATCTGTAGCTGAAGTCTTCTTTCCTTCCTTATCACTCCTCTAAATAGTAGATTTATCATAAATCTTACTATCAGGTACTTTCTGAATAGGAATTCTGCTAACTTGCTTTCCTTGACTTTGACCTTTGCCCTTGCTAGGGTTTCCATGGTCATCTTCAGAATCATCTTTTTTCTTCAGTGTTTGGCTTGTGAGCATTGGGCTTAACTACCTTCTCCCCTTTTTGGCATCATCTGTCAGGAGTAGAGAAAGAAGGAGTTCCACTGAAGATTGGATCTCATTTAACTGAGTCTGTTGAGCAGCTTGATTTTGTAATACCTCATCCAGTTGGGCCAGCTGCTTGATTTGAACTTGCTCAATAGCCTCCACTTTTTCTTGAATTGGTTTGATAAACCTCTTTTTATCTAGTTTGTACATCACGTCTAGCTTATCATCTATTTCCTGAAGTTTATCAACCTTTGCATGAGTCTTGGAGTGTAGACCTTGAAGATTTTTAGTACTGAGAGCAGTGACTTTAAGTTGTGTTTTGAAGTCAGCATTTAACAGCAACTCATCACCTTTTGCAACATGATCTGTCAGAACAGTTAGGTTGGGAATGAAGTCAGGTTCATTCCACTTCTTTGTCCGTTCAACTCCTCTAAAGGTTTCCTCCCATGGAACTGGAGCATCTTCCTCAAACTGAAACAAAGCCTCCTTTCCTGTAGGCAATGGAGTATTTACTGGAGCTGACTCTCCAGAACTTGCAAGAATCTCCTCATCTTCTGATAACACCAAGGTGTGTGTAACTGAAGGAGATTCTACTGTATCCAAATTCTGACCTTCAGCATCTATATCCAAAATTGGAGTTGATGGTATCTCAGCATGTAGAATTGGAGAAACAGGAGGTGTTGGTTGTTTTGCTGGTGGAGCTTCCAGATAGAGAACAGAAGGTATATTCAAATTATGAAATCTATTTCAGGACTTGTCTCTTGTTCTTCAACATCATCTATAGCTTGGATTGGAGAAAGAGGTGAAGAAATCACAGATTCTTGCACAGGTTCTGATCTGTGAATATTAGGAATTGTATATTCCTTTATCAGAACTTCTTCAACTGCTGGCAGGGCTTCAATCACTATAGGTTCTGATGAGATCAGAGATTTCTGGTCCCCTTCCTCAGCATCTTCAGCATCCTTAAATTGAATTTGTGCAAGATGCACACCTGCTCTTGTCTTCCTCAATTTTGATTTTCTAGATGGAGGAGTGACATGATCTGTATTAGAATGTGAAGACCTCTTTCTTTTCTAAATACCAGAGGCTTCAGCTGCTTTCTCCTTCTGAAGATTTGACTCTTCAGCTTCTATTGTCATAGGTTCTGATGCAGGAACCTGGACCTGTTCATCCTCATCAGATTCATCTCTCAGAATTAACTTTCTTCTTCTCCTTGGTGGAGATTTAGGCACAGAGTTAGTTCTTTTGGGCCTTGATGGTGTAGCAGATTTCACAATTGGCACTTGTTTAGATGTACCAGAGTGTAGTTTAGATTTTGACTTGAGAGGTGAGGTTCTGATAGTAGGTGATGATGGTTGTGGTTGAGAGGATTGTGTTGGTTGAGTATTGGAAAGCTGGGTTGGTGAAGGTTGAGAGGTAGTAGGCTGTGTAGGTGCAACATCAGGATATATGGTTGTGTATGTGTTAGGATCAGAATTTACTAAGAATTGTTTGATAGATTAGGGAATTTGGAGAGGTCTTAGTATATCCTTCTTATTATCAGCCGATAATAAGTCTGTGAAAGCCCTTTTGTGAAATTTAAAGGGTTCAATTAACTCACTAAAGGCTTGGGGCTTATCAGAACAACAAAAACTGTAAATAAGCTGACAGAACCTAGCAAAATAAACAGTATTTGGGTCCTCTTTCATCCTATCCCCAATAAAACCCAAAATAGCAGTAGCATAATCAAAATGAGTTTGATTAAGAAGTGCATACCCTATTAGCTGACTCAGAATTGGAATAGCATCAAAATCGGAGCATTTGTTGGCAAATGCTTTGGTAATACAATCGAAAAAGAAGCTCCACTCCCTCCTGATATAGGGCCTCTTCAGTTGTGCCAGCTTGGACAAAGACTTCTCATAGCCAATATTTTCAATCTGACTCCCCAACTTGTGAACTGTAAGTACAGTTTTCTGGCAGATGCAATGCTTGTCGAACAGTTGACAAGGTTACCAGGTGCTCATCTTCCCCTGTTGTAAAAATGATGTTTGGGGACCCACTTTCACCACCATTATCATAGACTCCAGACCTCCAAAACTCCAGAATTTGCTTGCCTGAGAGAGCCTGTGGTTGGGTCAGAGCATACCCAATTTCACTTCGAGAGAGAAAATCTTAAATGAAGTGAAGTTCTGAAGGAGCCTCGTCTTTGTTGAGAATAGCCATATAGTTGTTGGGGGACAAACTTGGCTCCATCATAGATAAGATCCTTAGGTGCCATTTCTGTGAGAAATTAAGTGAAATAATGTGTGTGTGGAAAGTGTTTGATAAAATGCCTGTAAGAAAGTCCGTCAGAAAATAGAGAGAAAAAGAGAGAGAGAGTAAAAGAAA
This sequence comes from Apium graveolens, assembly GCF_009905375.1. NCBI lineage: Eukaryota > Viridiplantae > Streptophyta > Magnoliopsida > Apiales > Apiaceae > Apium > Apium graveolens. Next base: position 44,221,270 of record NC_133654.1, read on the forward strand.
TAAGAGATAAAGTAAGATAAAAGGTAAAATATTTGTATAATCTTTCATCTCTAATATTTATACTCTTTCCACTCAACGGCTCTTTTTGGAAGTAAAACCGGCATAGTTACACCTGTCACGCAGTAAATAGTCAAGGCAGTAATTATTGTGCACGGGAAATGTGCAGTAATTATTGCACACATGCATATGTAAAAACTAGCACGCAACCCAGTAATCAAATGATTATTACTGTTTTTATCTCACTTAATTATTTTCTGAAAAAATGACCGTTACAATAAAAACTAATAATAAATCAACCAATTAAAATGTGACACGTAAGCATCAGAGTTTGCATCAGAACTTGACTATTATCAGAATTTAACGGTCATCAGAACATGGCTTCTGTACTCACAAAATGAATGACTATGTCTGTCTTTCTTCACACAAATATTGACTGATTTTTTCAGAGTTTAATCATCAGAACATAATCAGAACTTGTCCTCAGAATTTATGCAAATAATACTTAACTGTTTGTCAGAAACAACTTAATCACCATAGTAATTTTCATCATTCATATGGAGTGATAGTGTGTGTATGTGCAAATGATCAGATAAAGATAAAAGTCTGATAAACTTCATTATATCTTAGAAATAAGGCATAACTAAGAAAAATGCTTAAAATCTGTCTAGAATTGTGAAGTCTACTATAGAATAAAGTTATGCAAGAATCCACCTCAACTGTTTGTGCATATTTTATGCATCTTTTGAAATTCTTTTGACAATGGCTTCTGAGTGTAAATGAGTTACAACTGCCATCAGAATTTATGCTATTATCAGAATATTTCTCCAGTAATCAGAGAATGTGAAAAGTCACCAAGAAATTAATTTGCTTTTCTAATGCATATTACTTAATACCAGCAATGCACTTGGATCTTCCCTCTCACATAAATTACTCTAGATCTCAAAGGAGTACCTGATTTCAATTTTTTTTTATTTTCTTCAGATAAGTGAGGCTTATCAAGCATGTAGTTCATCCTTAAGATTTACTGATATCAGAATTTCACAGATAAGAAGCAATAATCTAGTTTTTGACTTAGTAATAAGATACATGAAGTAAATTTGACTAAGATCAAAATCAGAATTTGCTTGTGTTAGTGATTTCCACATAAATAACTAATTCAAACATGGGATACATAGTTTGTTAAAGACTACTAAGTCAGCATCTAACAAGATAATCCTCACTGGATTGAATCATATCAGATAAGAAGCAGTGTTTTAATAGAATCATATCAGATAAGAAGCAGTGTTTTATATGTTACAATTTAAGCACAGATTACATTGAGATAAGAAAATTTGCAAAAATTGATCATAAAGTCTGATGTATGAGAACAAAAACTAAACAGATTTTGAGAAAGAACCTGAAACCATTCCAAGTTCATTTACTAGTCTTGTAAAAGTAGCTTCACATAGTGGTTTTGTGAAGATATTTGTTAGTTGTTGATATGTTGGAACAAAATGTAATTCCACTGTACCTTCCATCACATGTTCCCTTATGAAATGGTACCTAATGCTAATGTGCTTTGTCACTGAGTGTTGAACTGGATTTCTTGTCATAGCAATAGCACTTTGATTATCACAGTAAATAGGTATTTTAGAAAATTCTAACCCATAGTGCAGTAACTGATTCTTCATCCACAGAATCTATGCACAACAGCTTCCTGCAGCAATATATTCTGCTTCTGCAGTTTATGTGGAAATTGATTTATGTTTCTTGCTAAACCAAGAAACCAATCCGCCTCCAAGAAATTGGCAGCTTCCACTAGTGCTTTTCCTGTCTATTTTGCATCCTGTAAAATCTGCATCTGAGTAACCTATTAGCTTAAAATCTGATTCCCTAGGATACCATAATCCCAGATCAGCTGTACCCTTGAGGTACTTAAAAAATTCTTTTCACAACTATTAGATGAAGTTCTCTTGGATCAGCCTGAAATCTTGCACAAAGACAGGTAGCATACATGATATCTGGTCTACTTGTAGTTAAATAGAGTAAAGAGCCAATCATACCTTTATAGTTAGTAATATCTACTGATGCTCCAGTATCTTTATCTAACTTGGTGGCAGTGGCCATGGGAGTTGATGCAGTAGAACAGTCTTACATTCCAAATTTCTTGAGTAAGTTTATGTTGTACTTGGATTGACTGATAAAAGTATCTTCTTCATTTTGTTTGACTTGAAGTCCCAGAAAATAACTCAACTCTCTCATCATACTCATTTGATATCTTGACTGCATTAACTTGGAAAATCTTTCACACAGTTTTGTATCTGTAGAGCCAAAGATGATATCATCAACATATATCTGTCCCAAAAGTAAGTCATTTCCATGGTTGAGGTAGAATAAAGTCTTGTCAATTGTGCCTCTGTGAAATTTACTTTTCAGAAGGAATTGAGTCAAAGTCTCATACCATGCTCTTGGAGCTTGCTTAAGGGCATAAAGTGCTTTGTCAAGCTTGTAGACATGATTTGGAAATTTTGATCTACAAAGCCTGGAGGTTGTTCAACATATACCTCTTCTTCCAATTCTCCATTCAGAAAAGCACTTTTCACATCCATTTAAAAGACTTTAAACTTCTTGTGAGCAGCATAAGCTAAAAAGATTCTTATGGCTTCCAATCTAGCAACTGGAGCAAATGTTTCATCATAGTCAATACCCTTCTGTTGAGAGTAACTTTAGTAACCAGCCATGCTTTGTGTCTTGTAATTATGCCATAACTGTCAGTTTTATTTCTGAACACCCATTTTGTACTAACAATTGATTTGTCCTTTGGTCTTGGTACTAGGGTCCAGACTTTATTTCTTTCAAATTCATTTAACTCTTCCTGTATTGCTTGCACCCAATCAGCATCTTGAAGAGCTTCTTCCACTTTTTTTGGTTCATTCTGAGATAGAAAGAAATGATAGAGACATTCATTTGTTGTTGCTGTTCTAGTTCTGACACATGCTTCAGGATCTCCAATTATTAAGTCAGGTGTGTATGATTTAGTCCACTTTCTTGCAGATGGAAGTTGATCTCTAGAACTGGATCCTCCCACATGATCCATGATGTCTCCATCAGCATTTTCCGATGCTCCCCCTGAAGGTATGCTCTCTGAGACTTCAGAATTTGAGCTGGATCCTTCAGGAATTGAAGAATCAGAGTTTCCAGAATTGTAAAAATTTTGCTCATCATAACTTGACGAATCATAATTTGAAGAGCCAGTCATTGGTTCTGATGCTTTTTGAGAATCTTGAGATGTGGTATGATCATCAGCTTTCTCCCCCTGAACAGGTGCATTTTCCCTTGGAGTAGTTACCACAGTTTCAATGACATTAGAATTTAACCTGTCAGAACTTACAGGATCAGGATTTAGGTCATCAGAATTTACAGAATCAGAATTTTCATCTTCATTTTCAAATCTCAGCTGATGAAAATTCCTTCATCAGCTTTTAGATCAAATTTTGACAGCTATTCAGTATGAGTCTTAAGAACAAAACACTTGCATCCAAATACATGAAAGTATTTCAGATTTGGCTTCTTTTTCTTCACCATCTCATATGGTGTTTTTCCATGCTTGTTTATGAGTGTAGCATTATGTGTAAAACAAGCAGTCTGCACAGCTTCAGCCCAAAAATAGGTTGGTAACTTTGCTTCATCAAGCATAGTTCGTGAAGCTTCAATAAGAGTCATGTTCTTTCTTTCTACAACTCCATTCTGCTGTGGAGTTCCAGGTGCAGAAAATTCCTGCTTTATTCCTTGCTCTTTGCAGAACTCTTCCATGATTGAATTCTTGAACTCAGTGCCATTATCACTTCTTATTATTTTAACAGAATTTTTGACTAACTTATTCAGCTGTCTGACATGATCAGTTAGAGTAGATGCAGTTTCATTCTTCTTGTGCAAGAAATACACCCAAGTGTATCTTGTGAACTCATCCACTATAACCATAGCATATTTCTTCTTTGAAATAGACATGACATTTACTGGACCAAATATATCAACATGTAGTAAGTGATAAGGCTCAAGAATTGAGGATTCAGTTTTGCTCTTGAATGAATATTTTCTTTGTTTTGCCTTTTGACATGAGTCACAAATACCATCAAGAGCAAATATTGATTTTAGCAGTCCTCTCAAAAGATATTTCTTTACTAGCTCATTTATATTGTTGAAATTTGAATGAGAGAGTCTCTTGTGCCAATTCCAGCTTTCTTCAATCGATGCTCTGCTTAACGGACAGATTGCAGAACCATCAGAATTTGTTGAAAGTCTGGCTTCATATATGTTACCATGTCTGTAACCTTTCAGAACCACTTTTCATGTAGAATTACTTACAACTTGACAGTGTTCTGCAAAGAAATCCACATGATAACCTCTATCACATATTTGACTCACACTTAGCAGATTGTGTTTAAGTCCTGAGATAAGAGCTACTGTTTCAATTATGACATTCCCAAGATTGATATTTCTATATCCCAGAGTCTTTCCCATGTTGTCATCTCCATAAGAAACTCCTGGGCCAGCTTTCTCCACAAAGTCTGATAGCAGGGCTTTATTTTTAGTCATATGTTCTGAACATCCACTGTCCAGAACCAAGATGTTTTTCTTGTTGCCCTGTAATCATAAAGACCACTATTGATTAGTTTTAAAGACCCGGACTTGCTTGGATCCTTTGGCCTTGTTAAGTTTGTTAGCATTTGCAGCGGATTTAGTTTCAGAGTTTATGCTAACATGCTTTTTATCAGACTTTATATCAGACTTTGCATCAGAATTTACACTAGAAGGAATTGCACTAACTTTCTTTAAAGAAGGTTTTATTTCATAATAATCATAGTACAAACTATGATATTCCTTACAAGTATAAATAGAATGCCATAAACTACCACAATGACAACAAGGATTTTGTGGTTTAAACCAAACAGACTGACTCTTAACTCCTGATCTAGGAGGTAAAGAGTTTATGTAATGTCTGAGAAATATTATGTAAATATTTCATCAATAAATAATTATTATGTGATTTTTATGTGATTTTTGGTAAATTATTTGATGATTGATATTAATATTTGGGTGTTTATTTCTGATAAAAATTTAGATATTTTAATTTTTAATTATCCAGAATAAAATCTAGATAATTTTGGTATTTTTCTGGTAATTTTTGGATCATTATATGATTTTATAAGGATTTATAGAATTAATAATGATTATTTTTACTTAATTATAAAATTACTTTTTAGAATCAGAAATCATTTCACTTCAACCGTTTTTGCGTTTTTACCACCCGAAACTCTTCCGAAAACTCCTTCCTAACCTAATCTGATAATTCTGAACACTTTTCATGTTTTGACTTTTTCGATCTGGGGTACGGTTTGACATGTACGGGTCTCGGTGTGAAATTTTCGAAACGCAAATCATTTTATAGATCGATAAAAATCCGTATTCCCAAAAGGCGAGATATTATTACCTCATTTTCGTATAAAGTATTTTATAAGAGTCTCTGTTTTGATAATTATCCAATTCTTATATTAAAATCGTATCGTCTTTTAGTTACTTAGCGGCTAAGTAACCTATTTTCAGATCCGATATGTAAATATAATTATCGAATTATTAAATGAATAAAATATGTGATGGTTCTGTCAGCTATGTTTTGCTGTATTACTAATTGTTTGTGATTTGTTGGACGCGAAGATTAATTTATAATTAATTGTCGAACTGTATGGCCTTGTTTTGTTCTTAAAATGATTTTAGTGAATATTTTTTCTTATAAGTACTAAAAATTGTTTCTAAAATTCTTTTTGTGGTTTCATAATTTTAATTATTATTTTTTTAGGAGTTTATAAAATTTAGGAATTAATATTTTATTGATTATTTAATTTTAAAAGATTTTCTGACCTCATTTAATTGTAAAATCAGTATTTAATTTCAGAATGTTTCAAAAATCATGAAAATTTTATTTTATCAATTTTTAAATATTTCGAGAATTTTAAAAGTATCCCGGTAATTTTCTGGCTTTTATTCACTTGCATGTTTATTCGCTAAATAGTTACAATACGGGTCTAATATAAATTCCATAAAGGATTCTAAAAAACATAAAATATTTATTTTGCAAACTTTAGAATATTCCAAGAATTGAGGTACGTAATTTATAATTTTTTGATAAACTTTGACATGCGAATATTTCGCTAAATTGCGAGCAACGGGTCAGGAATTAATTAGAATAAAGGGCTAAAATAAAGAAAAAAAATATAATAAATAAACAACAGGGCTACCCTCCCCTGTCTCCCGTTTTCTTCTCCTGCATCTCTCACCACCGACTCTTTCTCTCTCTCTCGACAATTTCTCCTCTCTCTCTGTTAACCTCTCAATCTCTCTTCTCCCCCCTTCTTTCTCCTTCTTTTCTATGGTCTCGGTTCAGGTGAGTTCTCCCGGTCGTCGATTTGATTTCCGACCATCTCTCTTGGCCTCTGTTTTGTTCGGCTCTTCTCCGGTCGCCTGTTGCCGCCGGCTCTCCGGCAAGGCGACAGCGGTTGGGGGGGGGTGTTGTTGTTTTTCTGTGTTGCGTGTGAATCGTGTATTGAGTGTGTGTATTATAAGGTGTGTGTGTGTGTGTGCGTTGGTATGAGTGTGTGTGTGCGGTTTCTCTGTGTGTAAACGTGTATTTGTGCTTGTTATTTCCGGTTGATTCCGGCTGTTCGTGTATTTTTCGGGCAGTGTTGTGATGCTGTTCTTATTATCTTAGTGAACTTATTATTTTAACGTCATATCATCTCTGAGGTTTATAACGCTTAGCTCTGATACCACTTCTGTAACACCCCCAAATCCGGGGTCGGGGATCCGGGTTGTCACGAGTTCCATTTCCCTTAATAACACCCAATCTTAGTAAACAATCAACTACTATGTACTGTTACCCCACAATAAACACACACACCACAAGTTATAGTCTCAGAGATGAATACCCAAAAATAACACAAGTCCTTATATTCCACAATTATAAACCGTTACACCTTAAAAGAGTTCTGAATATATTTACATATTCCTTGCCATTATTACAATTCATATTATACATAAGTCTGGTTCATCAATAGTTGAAAACCTAGCCCATTGGTAGCTCCTACCTCAGCTACGGCGGCATCAATGCTTCCAGAAGACTACGGAACGTTTTCTAACCGCTTGTGAATCGGGAGCTTGGTCCTGTTCATCTTTTCTATCTGTTGTTGTGTGATGAAAGAAGAAAGCAAGGGTGAGCAGCAAGCCCACCAAAATAATATGTATAATGATTAACAATATATGAGTCTTCTCATAGTACTCATGAAAGTCTTGGTCAAAAGAAATGAACCAAGTTTGATATCTCAATGCGATGAAGTCGCAAAATATTCAGTATATATACATATATACTTTTCACAATCTTTGAAATCCTCAGACATGTATAATATACACAGAGTTCCAGTTTATAACTGTATAAAAATATCGTTGCAAGGTGATCTCATATATCTAACCTTGTTTCAACGTTTTTCCGAAAATATTTGACATGAACAAGATAATCATTTACTAGATATAAGTTTAAAAGATGAAGTTACAAGATACTCCAATATACTTATATCCGAATACTACTTGAACTACCACCATTCAAGTTATAATCAGTTTCAAAAGTTCATCACCCAGATGAGATTACAAGATAAGACTTGAATAGATTCAGTCCTTGAAATACCGTTGAAAATAATGAAGTTACGAGATGCTTCATTAAGTCCCGATATATAAATATATTCATATATATCTCCCATACATTTCCTGAAAACCTCTGTCATATAAAGTATGAACAGAGTTGCAATATTCAATAAATTTGGAAAGGAAAGAATTTTGGCATAAACCCGATATCTTGCTGATCAGGCAAAGATACCAATAAGTAACCTTTTCTACAAGTAGATGGATGAATCCCCCACCGGTCATCACCCTGGCCACATAAGGACCTTGTGCTGGACCGCCACCCGGCCTCTTACGCGTTGATGGACTGCCACCCAGCCACTTACACTTTGATAGACCGTACCCCGGCCTGTCGCATATGCCGACTCAATTAGATGGGCTTACTTCCCGAACGTTGGGTAAGTAATCAATTCACTTGTTTTCTCAAAACAGCAACCACGTTGCGAATGTAAAATACACCACAGAGCTGGATCCCCCAGGTTTTGAGCGAGTATTTAAATCCCCTTTGAAAGGAAGATCTTAAATATAAAAATGAGTTTTGGGGTCCACTCTAACTTTAAAAATCATTTTGAAGACTCGAAAACCTTTTTAAGAATGTTTGGAGTACTGCTGATTTATTAAAATAAATCAGTCCCGATATATTAGAAATATCTGAATATTATTATTTAAATAATATTCTCATAAAGATAATCCTTATTAAAATATTCGAAGTAGAAGTTTTAAAACTCATACTTGAAATGGATATTAAATAACCAAAGATATACTTATACGAAAGTACTATCTTTATTTGAATAATCGAAAATAAGTTTGATTATCGAAACATTATTCTTTAATAAAATAAAGAATATTATTAAATAATAAGCGCAGTCATAATACCTCGAATGAATATTATAAATAATATTCAATAAATAAAATAAAGTGAGTCATTCATCCTCAAATGAATATTCAATTAATAATCATTAAATATAATAAACAGAGTCATAAGTCCTCGAATGAATATTCAAGTAATATTCATTAAACAATATGACATTATTGAATAAACCTTATTCGATTAATAGTTTTTAAAAACCATATCAATATATATATATATATCATATACTCGGGAACATCTACTCCCGGTTTTAGAAATATGTTCACCTTTTGATCCCCTATACTAAGGGTAAACTCAAATACCGCTTATCTATAGCATAGGTATTATACAACTATAAGCATTGAACCAACAGATATATAAATCAAGAATATGAAACAGGCATGCATATATACCATATCACATGCTACAATATATCGCAAGAATTTGCTAATAACAATTATGCATTTATCGCAAGATCATGCATATACACATATACATCACAACAACAGTATAACGGGTAGAAAACTTGCCTGAGTGCTCCCGGATAGACTTAAGCTTAGAGTGGGTCTGATAACCTATGAACAACAACATAAGTCGGAATTAAACCCCGGTCGCTTAAGAAACTAGACTTTAACTATTTAGAGTCCTAACGTTCGTTTTCGCGCTTAACGATTTACTTAAGTTGCTCGAGTACCCTCGGCTCCACCATTTTTAATAAAATAACCATTAAGAATTTTAAAGCGATTCTTTCACGAGTACCTTACCAACTGCCTAATCCACTTTGCATAAATGTTTCATACCCCAAATAGTCATTTAAAGTCCTTAACCAAGGTTTCAAGGTAAGGCGAGGGGTAATGGTTCGGTCGCGAAACGTCGTCACTTAAAACGGCCGTTTCTCCTAAACCGTACATCGGAATCAAACGAACCACATATCAAAACGAAGCTCGTAACATGAACTATCTAAAAATGGCAATGGTCAAAACATAGCAGGGAGTTCTCGGGTCCTAATGTTATGAACAAAAGCAGTCTAAATAAATCGGACATTACGACGGCTATGTTTACGCGATTTCCCAATTTTATACCATTCCAATTCAACCACCAATCAATCCCAATCCATCCATACAACCAAAATCCATCCTCACTACATCATAACAGCCCCAATCAACTCAACATTAACAATTTATACTTATTCTTAAACTTGAATTTAAACTATACTTAAGTCCTTTAACCAAACCATAAGATTTCAACCTTCAATTCACTACCATTCCAACCCAAACTCTAAACCAACAAGCATCAAGCTACTATTTACCATAACTATCTAAATCATCCTAATATACAAAGTAAAGCTAGGGTTTGGAGATGTTATACCTTCCTTGAAGCTTTTAATCAATGAAAGATCCTTGGAATGCCCATGGAAGCCTTGATCTATGCTTAAGCTACCTTGAACTTTCATAAAAAATCAAGAAAACCAAAGTTATTTCTTGAAGGTTACTATTCACCATCTTCTTCCTTGATTTATTGGAAGAGATTGTGAAGGAATTAGAAGCTTAAACTTATAGGATATCCATATCTATGTACAAGGAACCTTAGATAATTACCTTATGATTTAACAATGCTTGGAACTTGATTTTTGATTTTTCTTCCTTTGCAAAGAAGAAAAAGCCGAGAGCAATGTTGAAGAAATGAAATAATTTTGTGTTTTCTTTGATTTGTTTTGGCTAGCTTGGTTGTTTTTGTTTTGTTTTTGGGTAATTACCTTTCTAACCTTGACTTTGTGTGGTTTTAAATCAACCACATCTCCTTCCCCTTATGTCATGCTTATGTCATGCTTATGATGTCATCATCCCTTACTTGCCCTCTTCTTATTGGTTGGATGACCTCATCATCCCTAACCTCCTTGATTAACTTCCTAATTGTTTGCCTAATGACCGCTGATCTGTTATACGGTTCGCTTAACTTTCACTTTCGTTTATCGTTTGAGGGATCATACCCGGGATCTTAATACTTGGGTTCCCTTTAACCTTTCTCAATACGTTATATTCCTTTTATGATCCTCTATTAAAATCCTTGAATTTAAATCCTTTTTATCCTGTTACCTTATACTCAATTCTTTCGATATCTGGTGGATTTTCGGGAAAAATCAAAGTGTTCGGATTTGGATTCTGACGATCTTTACATACACTTATATACCACATAGAGTACTAATAATATCTCAGAAGATCAATAAAATAACCCCTACATAGTGTGGCATGAAAAGCTTTCTCATTCAGCATAATCTGCAAAATCACTATTCATAAGGGTTTCAAAAATTTCCAAAAATTGGGGTTATTACAAACGATGTAGTGAGTAGACGTTTAGATCAACGAAGTAATAATTGAAGGGCCTGAATGTTGGGATTGTATCCAGAATGGAATAGTAGTTTGACGATAAAGCCGAACGATCAAGTCGAATCAATGTCAACTAGTAATAGCAATTAAAGCTTATGAGGCAAGTATTCCCGAACTTTCTTTTAAATACTGCAAGTAATCCTGATTTTTTTCTTTTAAATAATGCTATTATTTCTTCATTTCTATTCTAAGTTCAGAATAGTTAAATGTTTTACATTTCGCTGCAATTACCCTGATTATGCATGATTTTTTTATTCTTGTTCCTATAATTCGATTGCTCTCTTGAGCAAATACCCATTCTTTCGGGTTGCAAACCCTGAATTGGGATGTTTTGAATTCAAAATGATTTGACATCAAAATACTACATGGGCTAGATAATGATGATGTTTTGGGGATTAAGTGTATCTTAATCCTGAGGACTGGGATATGACTGGTGGCCGTAGTGCCTAGGTACCTGAATGGACCTATACAGGTGGGTATAGATCCATACTGTATCCTGACTGATCAGCAGGGTATAGTTCATATGTTGGTTTAAGTGTCCAGTCTAATTTGTTGTTGATCACCATTAACGGCATTCTCTCTTAAAAGGTTTTATGATTCGAAAACCGGACAAAACCCTGATTCAGAAGATGAATCGGGGAATCGCTTGTCACTTTTGGGTCTATAGTTAAAGGCTGGTGACAGCCAACATTTATTCGCTCAACTCATTCAAATAAATAGAATTGTTTAAAATTATTTTAAGATGTTGTCCGGAAGTTTCTCCTTTGGTATTAATGCTTGAAACTTAAATTATATACTTGCTGGGCATTTTTGGCTCACTCTTGCTTTGTAAATTCTTATTTCTGCCGGAAACAGATAAGGATAAAAGTACATAGCTTTGATAGACAACAGGAGTTAGAGAAATCTCCGCTGCGAAAGGTTGAAGAAGTTAGAAGAATATGACACGAGCATTAGTTCAAAGGTATTTACGCTTGTATTATAGTTGTTGTGAGTTATAGAAGGTTAGATTCTTGTTTCAGACCATAACCTGTAAACGATCTGGATTCAAGGGGTTATTTATTTATTATTTTATTTTATGTAAAAAGTGTTTAGTGACACCAAATCTTGACCCCGGATTTGGGTTGTTACAGTTTATATCTTTATTTTTCCTGCAAAAAGAAGCAAGATGGTTAGAGTTTCCACAATTATAGCATTTCTTTCTAGGAGCATTAGGAACAGGCATATAGTTATTACTTTTATTCACACCTTCCTTTCCATTCCTATTTTTCCTAGCTTCCTTTACCTTGTTCACATTTTTAATCTCTTTCAGCTTATACTTAAGCTGCTTCTTTGTCATTAAGCCAATGTTTACCAAAGCTGGTTTATCCTATTTTAATTTGTCAGAAGTTGACTTTTCTTTGACTTATGCTTTAGAGTCTTTCATCTCTTCAGAATCAGACACAACAGTTTTTGCAACAAATTTAACAGGATTTACCTTTGGTTTAATTGGCAAAGTGCCTTTCTCACTTTTACCATCTTTATAACCTAACCCCTCTTTCCAGTTTCCACTACTTAGAATATTCTGAATTGTTTTGCCTGAGTTAGTCCAAGTCCTGATGATTTCTCTTTCTTTTTATAATTCAGTTTTTAGATTACCATTCTATTTAAGCAATTCATCCTTAACATACACAACATTATCTCTCTCTGTCTGAATAGTGTTCATCTTGACTAACTCTTCTTCAAGATAGCTATTTCTGTTTTTGTACTTTACATTTTCAGATTTTAATCTTCATTCTCTAAAGTCTGATCTTTATAGCTAATATAAATGTTTATCAAAAATAATCTCAACTCAGTAATATCTTCTGTATCAAAAGCAAGAGTTGATAGAGGTACCTCTATTTTAGCAGCATCAGAACTGCTATCAGCATTTGCCATTAAGGCATAGTTCACCTCTTCTTCAGATTCTGAAGTGTCTGCCCGGTTTTTCTTCTTTGTGATAAGTGCCTTGCCTTTATCACCTTTTCCTTTCTTGCAATCAGGAGAGATGTGGCCTCTTTCACCATAATTGTAGCATTTGACATTTGAGTTGTCTCCTCTGTCAGACTTTCCTCCTTTGCCTTCAGTCTTTCTGAACCCTTTCTTATCAGAACTTCCACCTTTCCTGGAAAACTTCTTACCCTTTCTGAATTTCTTGTAGGCTATCTTTGTGATACCCTTCACCATAAGAGCACACAGATGCATCATCTCTGCATCAACATCTGTTAGATATATTTGAGATGTCATGTCTAATATTTTTCATGTTTAGTTTTCAGATCTTAACAAACAGGAAATATCAATACTTACTGGAATCAATACTTACTGGAAGTCATAACTTAAGGATATCAGAACTTATATTATCAGAAGATAAATATCAGAAGATGGATATCAGAACTTAAGTACGAGAGGACTAACAGTTAAGGAAGGAAGCTGATTTACAGGAAAGAAGATCGAGACTAATACAAAGAGAAGATATGCATGGAAAGAGTTAGAGGACTTAAAGAATTGTATAAGATATTTGATTGATATATTTTAGGAGACAGAATTATATTCCATATCAATTAGAAGTTATCTTGTAACTGTGTACTATATAAACAGAGACATGGGTTTACACTATATGTGTTATCATTATCGAGAAGATCATACATTATAACCTAGCAGCTCTCGTGATATTTGTTCATCACTGAGAGATAACAGTTCCATTGTAACAGAGTTTATTATATCGAATATATCTGTTTACTGGTACTTGTGTTTGAAATCAATTTGATTGTATTCTACACTGTATTCAACCCCCTTCTACAGTGTTGTGTGACCTAACAAGTGGTATCAAAGCCTATCTGTTAACACACATATAGTAAAGATCCAAACAATCATGTCTGAAGAAGCAGAAAATCCAACCAAGCCCACCAAAACTGAAGAAACTAAAAACACTCAAATCCACAGTCGATATGAGACTATTAGGATTCCCATACTGAGACCTTCTGAGTATCCCATATGGAAAGTTAAGATGGCTATGTTTCTGGAAGCTACAGATCCAAAATTCCTTGACAGAATTAATGAAGGACCGTATAAGCCAACCAATCTCTCTGTTGTAGTTGCAGATCAGCCAGCAAAGACCATACCAAAGGAGAAAAGTGAATATACAGCTGAAGATATATCATCCATTTCCAAGGATATAAAGGTAAGGCATTTGCTGCATAGTACCATTGATAATGTCATGTCAAACAGGGTAATTCACTGCAAGACTGCAAAGGAGATATGGGATGCTTTGGAGACAAGATGCCAGGGAACTGATGCAATCAAGAAGAACAGGAGGACTATACTCACTCAAGAGTACGAGCACTTTGACTCAAAAGGTGATGAGTCATTAACTGACTTATATGACAGGTTGATCAAACTCTTGAATGATCTGTCACTAGTGGACAAGGAATATGATCTTGAAGATTCAAATCTAAAATTCCTTTTAGCTCTTCCTGATAGTTGGGATTTAAAGTCTACTTCTATAAGAGACAACTATGCTCTTAACGAAACTACTCTTGATGAAATTTATGGTATTCTCAAGACTTATGAACTTGAGCTGGATCAAAGAAGTAAGAGATATGGGAGAAAGTCAAGGACAGTTGATCTTAAGGCTGAGGAAGAATTCCCCAAAGTGGTTGTCTCAAAGAAAAGGAAGGAAAGGCTCTCATCATAAAGTCTGATTCAGAATCATCAAGTTCTGATGATGATGATTCAAAAACTAAAAGTTTACCTGAAATAGATGTTGATGAAGAGATGATGAAATTATGTGCTCTTATGGTGAAGGGTATCACAAAGATAGCCTATAGGAAATTCAGAAGGGGAAAGAAGTTTTCCAAGAAAGGTGGAAGTACTAATAAGAAAGGTTTCAGAAAATCTGAAGGCAAAGGTGCAAAGTCTGACAGAGGAGATAACTCAAATGTCAAATGCTACAACTGTGGTAAAAGAGGCCACATATCTCCTGACTACAAGAAAGGAAAAAGTGACAAAGGCAAGGCACTTATCACAAAGAAGAAAAGCTGGACAGACACTTCAGATTCAGAAGATGAGGTGAAATATGCCTTGATGGCAAATGTTGATGGCAGCCCTGAAACTGCTGAATTGAAGTTACCTCAAACAACTTATGCCTTTCATACTGATAATATTACTGAGTTGAGATCATATCTTAAAACCATGTTTATTAGTTACAGAGATCAAACTTTAACATGTGAAAGATTAACTTCTGAAAATCTTGCTTTTAAGAAAAGGAATGATAATTTAGAAAAAGAGTTAGTTATGTTCCATCAAACTCAGAAAGAGAGAGATGATGCTTTTAATGTTAGAGATGAATTGCTAAAATTGAATAAATCTCTCAAAACTGAGTCAGAAAAAGAAAAAGAGATTATCAGGACTTGGACTAACTCTGGCAGGACAACTCAGAATCTATTAAGTAGTGGAAACTGGAAAGAGGGCTTAGGTTATGGAGATGATAAAAGTGAAAAAGGAACTGAACAAATTGAGCCAATTGTTGTTAAACAAACTGTTAAGCCAAAGGTAAATCCTTTTAAGTTTGTAGCCAGAACTGTAGAGTCTGATTCTGGAAAGATGAAAGAGTCTGTCACAGAAGTTAAGGAGAAGTCAACTTCTGACAAATTAGAACATGATAAACCAGCTAAAGTCAACATAGGCTTAATGACAAAGAAGCAGCTTAAGCATAAGCTGAAAGAAATAAGGAATATCAACAAGGTTAAGGCAGCTAGGAAAAATAGGAATGGGAAGGAAGGTGTGAATAAAAGCAATAATTATATGCATGTTCCTAATGCTCCTAGAAAGAAATGTTATAACTGTGGAAACGCTGACCATCTTGCTTATTTTGCAAGAAGAATAAGAATATAAACTCTTTACCTCCTAAGTCAGGAGTTAAGAGTCAGTCTGTTAGGTTTAAGCCATAAAATCCTTGTTTTCATTGTGGTAGTTTATGGCATCCCATTTATACTTGTAAGGAATACCATAGTTTGTATTATGATTATTATCAAATAAAACCTTATGTGAAGAAAGTTACTTTAATTCCTTCTAGTGTAAAGTCTGATGTAAAGTCTGATATAAGTTTTGATAAACAGCATGTTAGCATAAACTCTGATATTAAACCCGCTGGTAATGCTAACAACCTTAAAAAGGCCAAAGGATCCAAGCAAGTCTGGGTCCTTAAAACTAACCATTAGTGGTTTTTGTGATTGCAGGGCAACAAGAGAAAAATCCTAGTACTGGATAGTGGATGTTCAGGACATATGACTAGAAATAAAGCCCTGCTCTCAGACTTTGTGGATAAAGTTGGCCCAGGAGTTTTTTATGGAGATGGCAACTTGGGGAAAACTCTGGGATATGGAAATATTAATCTTGGGAATGTCATCATTGAATCAGTAGCTCTTGTCTTAAGACTTAAACATAATCTGCTAAGTGTGAGTCAAATCTGTGACAGAGGTTATCATGTGGATTTCTTTGAAGAACACTGTGCAGTTGTAAGCAATTCTACAGGCAAAGTGGTTCTGAAAGGTTATAAGAATGGTAACATTTATGAAGCAAGACTTTCAACAGGTTCAGATGGTTTTGCAATCTGTCTGTTGAGTAGAGCATCAATTGAAAAAAGCTGGAATTGACACAAGAGACTCACTCATTTAAACTTCAACAACATAAATTAGCTTGTAAAGAAAGATTTTGTGAGAGGATTGCCAAAATCTGTATTTGCTCCTGATGGCCTTTGTGATTCATGCCAAAAGGCAAAACAAAGAAAATCTTCTTTCAAGAGCAAAACTGAGTCATCAATTCTTGAGCCTTATCACCTACTGCATGTTGATCTATTTGGTCCAGTCAATGTCATGTTTATTGCAAAGAAGAAATATGTTATGGTTATAGTGGATGAGTTCACAAGGTACACTTGGGTGTACTTCTTGTACAAGAAGAATAAAACTACATTTACTCTAACTGATCATGTTAGACAGCTGGATAAGTTGGTCAAAGATTTTGTTAAAATTATAAGGAGTGATAATGGCACTGAGTTCAAGAATTCAATCATGGAAGAGTTCTGTAAAGAACATGGAATCAAACGGGAATTTTCTGCACCTGGAACTCCACAGCAAAATGGAGTTGTAGAAAGAAAGAACAGGACTCTCATTGAAGCTGCACGAACTATGTTTGATGAAGCAAAGCTGCCAACCTACTTTTGGGCTGAAGCTGTGCAGACTGCTTGTTTTACACAGAATGCAACACTCATAAACAAGCAAGGAAAAACACCATATGAGATGGTGAAGAAAAAGAAGCCAAATCTGAAATACTTTCATGTATTTGGTTGCAAGTGTTTTGTTCTTAACACTCATCCTGAGCAGTTGTCAAAATTTGATCTAAAAGCTGATGAAGGAATTTTTGTAGGATATCCACTTTCCATAAAAGCCTTCAGAGTCTATAATTTAAGAACAAGGGTTATCATGGAATCTATCAATGTATCTTTTGATGATAAGAAGATTACTAGACTTGAAGATTTCAATGATCACGATCAGCTGAGATGAAAATGAAGACTTAAATTCTGATTCTGTAAATTCTGATGACTTATAATCTGATCCTGTAAGTACTAATGTCATTGAATCTGTGGTAACAACTCCAACGGAAAATGCACCTGTCCAGGGGGAGCAAGCTGAAGATCCTACCACATCTCAAGACTCTAAAGAAGTATCAGAACCTGACACTGGCTCTTCAAGTTCTGATTCACCTAGTTCTGATGAGCCAAATTCTGATAATTCTAGAAGCTCTGATACATCAAATCCTGAAGGATCCAAGTCAAATTCTGAAGTCTCAGAGAGCATAACTACAGAGGGGGCATCAGAAAATGTTGATGGAGACAGCATGGATCATGGGGGAAGATCCAGTTCTAGAAGTCAACTTCAATCTGCAAGGAAGTGGACCAAGTCACATACACCTGAATTAATTATTGGAGATCCTGAAGCAGAAGTCAGATTTAGAACTGCAACATCAAATGAATAGCTCTATCATTCTTTTCTATCTCATACTGAACCAAAGAAAGTGGAAGAAGCTCTTCAAGATGCTGATTGGGTGCAAGCAGTGCAGGAAGAGTTAGATGAATTTGAAAGAAATAAAATCTGGACCCTAGTTCCAAGACCAAAGAACAGATCAGTTGTTGGCACAAAATGGGTGTTCAGAAACAAAACTGTCAGTGATGGCATAATTACAAGGAATAAAGCAAGGCTGGTTACTAAAGACTACTCTCAACAGGAGGGTATTGATTATGATGAAACATTTGCACCAGTTGCTAGATTAGAAGCCATAAGAATCTTTTTGGCTTATGCTGCTCACAAAAAGTTTAAAGTCTTTCAAATGGATGTGAAAAGTGCTTTTCTTAATGGAGAATTGGAGGAAAAGGTTTATGTTGAACAACCTCCAGGCTTTGTAGATTCAAAATTTCCAAATCATGTCTACAGGCTTGACAAAGCACTTTATGGCCTTAAGCAAGCTCTAAGAGCATGGTATGAGACTTTAGCTCAATTCCTTCTAGAAAGTGGATTTCACATAGGTACAATTGATAAAACACTATTCTACCTCAACCATGGAAAGGACTTACTTTTGGTACAGATATATGTTGATGATATCATATTTGGTTCTACAAATGTCAAACTCTGTGAGAGGTTTGCAAAGCTAATACAGTCAAGATATCAAATGAGTATGATGGGAGAACTCAGCTATTTTCCAGGACTTCAAGTCAAGCAAAATGAAGAAGGTACTTTTATCTGTCAATCCAAGTACATCAGAAATTTACTGAAGAAGTTTGGAATGCAAGATAGTTCAACAGCATCCACTCCCATGGCCACTGCAACCAAGTTAGATAAAGATACTGGTTCATCAGTAGATATTACTAACTATAGAGGTATGATTGGCTATTTACTCTATTTAACTGCAAGTAGACTTGATATCCTGTATGCTACCTGTCTTTGTGCAAGATTTCAGGCTGATCCAAGAGAACCTCATTTAATAGCTGTGAAGAGAATTTTCAAGTACCCTAAGGGTACAGCTGATCTGGGATTATGGTATCCTAGAGAATCAGATTTTAAGCTAATAGGTTACTCAGATGTAGATTTTGCAGGATGCAAAATAGACAGGAAAAGCACTAGTGGAAGCTGTCAATTTCTTAGAGGCGGATTGGTTTCTTGGTTTAGCAATAAACAGATGTCAATTTCCACATCAACTGCAGAAGCAGAATATATTGCTGCAGGAAGCTGTTGTGCACAAATTCTTTGTATGAAGAATCAGTTACTGGATTATGGGTTAGAATTTTCTAAGATCCCTATTTAATGTGATAATCAAAGTGTTATTGCTATGACAGGTAATCCAGTTCAACACTCAATGACAAAGCACATCAGCATTAGGTACCATTTTATAAGGGAACATGTGATGGAAGGTACAGTGGAATTGCATTTTATTCCAACATATCAACAACTAGCAGATATCTTCACCAAACCACTATGTGAAGCAACTTTTACAAGACTGGTAAATGAACATGGAATGGTTTCAGGTTCTTTCTCTAAATCTGCTTAGTTTCTGTTCTCATGCATCAGACTTTATGATCAGTGTTTACAGATTGTCTTATCTTCATGAAATTTGTTCTTTAATTAAAATTTATTAAATGCTGATTGTTATCTGATGTGATTCTTTAAACTCTGATAGTGTTTTGAATGTTCTGTGACTATTCAATCCAATAAGGATAACTGTGCTAGATGTTGACCTAGTAGTCTTTAACTTACGAGAAATCCCATATTTGAATTAGTTGTTTATGTGGAAACTCATCAACACAAGCAAATTCTGATTTTGATCTTAGTCAAGTTTACTTTGTGTATTTTATTACTAAGTCACAAACTAGATTCTTGCTTCTTATCTGTTAGATTCTGATGTCAGTAAATCTTAAGAATGAACTAAATGCTGATAAGCCTCATTTATCAAAAGAAAAGAAAAAAAAGAAATAAAAGTCAAGTACTCCTTTGAGATCTAGAGTAAATATGTGAAAGGGAAGACCGGAGTGCATTGTTGGTATTAAGTAATATGCATTAGAAAAGCAAATAAATTTTCTTGGTGACTTTTCACATTCTCTGATTACTGGAGAAATACTCTGACAACAGCATAAATTCTGATAAGCAGTCGTGACTCACTTACACTGAGAAGCCACTGTAAAAAGGAATTTCAAAAGATGCATAAAATGAGCACAAACAGTTGAGGTGGACTCTTGCATAAATTTGTTCTATAGTAGACTTCATGATTAATGACAGATTTTAAGCACTTTTCTTAGTTATGCCTTATTTCTAAGATGTACTGAAGTTTATCAGACTTTAATCTTTATCTGATATTCTGCTGAATGCACACACTTTCACTCCATATGAATGATGAAAATTACTATGGTGATTAAGTTGTTTTTGACAAACAGTTAAGTGTCATTTGTATAAATTCTGAGGACAAGTTCTTATGAAAGTTCTGATGATTAAACTCTAAAGAATCAAGTCAATATTTGTATGAAGAATCACAGAAAAATATATTCACTTTTTGAGTTGATAAGCCATATTATGATGACTGTTAAAATCTGATATAAGTTTAAGTTCTGATATTAAATCCTGATGAAATCCTTGATGCTTACGTAGCATTATTCTTTACTTGACTTATTTATGGTAAAAACTGAAACAATCATATTTAAATAATAATATATTTGGGTAAGATAAAAATAGTCATAATCATTATGGGTTAGTGATAAACGTGTTTGTCCTGAAAAACTGCATGTGCACGGTAATTATTGCTTATTTTATGTGCCCATTAACTCCTGCTTTAACTATTTACTGACTGTTCACACGTTACCAGGTGTAAAGTGTATCCCATGCTTCAAAAATATAATTGTTGAGTGGAGAGAGTATATATATGGGAGTTAAAAGATTTTCTAATCTTTTACTTACTTTTCTATTCTTAATCTCTTTTATTCTCTCTCTCTAATATTCTCTGAAGTATTTTCTTTCAGGACTTTATCAAACACCTTGCAAACACTATCTTTCTCACTTAATTTCTTCAGAGATGGCACCAAAAGACTTGATTTTCAATGGAGCTAAGTTTGTTCGTAACAACTATTCGTTTATTCTTAGCAAGGCTGAAGCTCCATCAGAACTTCACTTTATTCAGGACTTCCTTGCTAATTCTGATATTGGGTATGCTTTGACCCAACCTGAATTAATCTCTGGCACCCAAGTGCTGGAATTTTGGAGAAGTGGAATCTATGATGATGGAGGTCCTCAAGGAACCCCGAGTATTATCTTTACAACAGGGGAGGATGAGCATGTCGTGACTTTGTCTACAGTTCGTTAAGCATTGCAGCTACCTGAGAACTGTGTTTATTCAACGGTTGATGAGCCAGTTCTTCAAAATATGATGGACAGTCTGGGGTATGAAAAGATATTGGCAAAACTGGGTCAATTGAAGAGATCTTACATAAGGAGAGAATGGAGTTTCTTATTTGACTGTATCACAAAGGCTTTTGCAAACAAATGCTCTAATTTCGATGCAATTCCTATATTCAGTCAACAAATCGGGTATGCTCTCATTAATCAAACTGAATTTGATTATGCAAGTGTTGTTTTAGGCTTTATTGGGGATAGGATGACAGAAGATAGGAACATTGTTATTTTGCTAGATTCTGTCAGCTTATTTATAGTTTTTGTTATGCTGATAAGCCCCAATTAGCTAATGAATTACTTCTATCATTTAAACTAGCTAAAAGAGCTTTTAATGACTTATTTTCTACTAATAATAAGAAGGTTGTGTTGAGACCCCTCCAAATACCTTTATCTGTCAAACAAGCCTTAATAATCTATGATCCAGTTACATACACTACACTATATCCTGATGTCCAACCATCTGAACCTCAACCATCAGCACCTACCACCACTACCCAAACACCTCAAACTTCTCAACCACAACCAAAATCTACCATCAGGACATCTGTCAAACCATCATCTCAATCATTTCAACCTGAATCATCAGCACATACCATCAGATCTTCATCTTCCAGGCCAAAGAGGACAAAGTTTGTTCCTCCACCTCCACAAAAAGAGAATGTTAGGTCACACACACACTGTAGAGGGGGTGAATACAGTGTATAATACAATCAAATCGAACTTTAATATATTAAGTAACAGAAAACAAACTTTATTGAAACAATAAACTCTGTTACAGTATGGAACTGTTACCTCTCAGTGATGAACAAATATCACGAGAGCTGCTAGGGTTACAATGAATAACCTTCTCGAATATATGATAACACTTCTAGTGTAAACCCTATGTATGTGTTTATATACTACACAGTTACAAGATAATCACTAATTGATATGGAATATAATTCTGCTTCCTAAAATATATCAATCAGATATCTTTTCTTCCAAGTATTCCATTCTTCACGGAATTCCTTCTTCATGCATATATCTTCTTATGTTTATCTCGATCTTCTTTCCTTTAATCAGCTACTGTCCTTCTCTAATCATCCTTCAGCACTTAAGTTCTGATATCTAACTTCTGATAATTATCTCCTGATAATATAAGTACTGATATCCTTAAGTCCTGACTTCCGATATAAGTATTGATCAACAGTTAAGTACTGATTTGTCCTGTTAAGTAAGATCTGAAATCTAAACATAAATTATATTAGCCATGACATTATCAAATATATCTAACAATCTCCCCCAACTTGTAAATTAGCATAATATACAAGTTTAACAGATATTTGATGATGTCTAAAATATTAAGTACAAATGCATGAGAATTAGACTAGATAACTACAACTTACAGTCCTTAAAGCTTTACCAATATTCAACTTCTGATAACAACTTCAGTCTGTACAAATATCAGAATTTAAGCAGTTGTAGATCTTCGACTTGGCTTCATCATCTGATCTCTCTGATGTCAGGAGTTGTTCTGAGATAGTTCTCCAACAAACATTTCTCAGCATATCTGAGTTCATCAATCATTCTCCTTTTGGCATCTTTAAGCTCTGCAGTATCTTCACCAGTTTGAAAGATTGCAGCTCTGAGATCATTGATCTTTGCTTTTCTCAACTCCTGATCTAGTCTTATGACATAAGCTTTGTCAGACTCCAGATTGAATTCAAGTCCCTTAATACCAAGATATGTTCTGATATGTGCAGTATTAGGCTTCATATCAATAATATCACCATTGTGATCTCTGTACTTTGGAACATATGTGCTGTCAGACTTAACAGAATAAAGCCTTTTCTGTCTCTGAATCTGTTCTTTTAAGTAGTTTGCAGCAGTATCTGTTATTCTGTCATTCACTTGAAGTAAAAAAAGTACATGCTCCAATTCTTCAAAATACTTCAATGGAATGGCATTTTGTCTTATATGATAAGCCCTACCATCTGTCATGAAATAAAACATGATGTATTCTTTCAAGTAGGAATGGTAAACCATCTGTACAGATTCCAGTTGATTCAATCTCTCAGGAGTTGCTCCAATACCTGGTTCACTCAAGGAAGTTGGATCATTGGTAGTGTTGTGTACTCTTCTTTCATCAGCACTTCCCAATCCAGTTTTATCTCTTGCTTCCTTTCCAGTAACTACTCTTGCTTCAAAACCACTTGCAGTAGTCTTCAAAGGTTGAGTCTGTTTTGCTTTAGTGAATCCTGGTAGGAGTGTCTTTGATCTATCTTCTGATATCAAGTTAACTTGAGCTATGTCAGAGGTTACTTGCTTCTTCTGAATATCAGAACTTACAATTTCTTGGCTCTGAACAACTTGAGCCATGTCAGAGGTGGTTTTAAGAACTTTTCTTGAAGTCAGAGCAAGATCATCCTTTTTATCAGTAATTTCTTCATCCTCAGGAGGTACATAAACCTTGATAGGTTCACCAACCTTTTCTTTACCCTTGGATCTTGGATCTATCTGTGGTTGTGATCTAGCCAGTGTTGCTTCAGTATGTGTCCTTTCTTTGATCACAATGCCTTTGAGTTTTGGAAGTGACATTTTACCAGAAGCTTCATATTTAGATGTGACTTTCTCTGATTTAAGTCTAGCTTCTTCTTCCTTTAAACTTTCCAAGTCCATTCCTGGATTTTCCTGAAGAAATAACTGTCTTGACATTTCCTCATCAAGATCTAAAAGTTCATCAGAACTTAGCCTTTTACCAGTAGCAGAACTTATTCTCTTCCCAGTATCAGAACTTGTCATGTGACTAGCTTGTCTTGATGTGAATCCTCTACCTTGACTATGACCTCTACCCATTCCAGAGCTTCCTTGATCATCTTTTTCATTATCCTTTCCTGTCAGTGTCTTGTCAGTCTTGCATTTGGACTTAATCACTTTCTCCCCCTTTTTGGCATCAACAGGTAGTAGAAGAGAGATAAGCAATTCCACTGAGGATTGGATTTCAGTTAGTTGTGATTGCTGAGAAGCTTGATTTTTCAGAATTTCATCAATCTGAGCTTGTTGATGATCTTGAGTCTTCTCAATATAAGCAATCCTGTCAATGGTAGGTTGGAAGAACTTTTTCTTATCAATTTTCCAAACTTGTTCCTGTTTGATAAAGTTCTCCTGAATCTTGTGTAACTCTGCATGAGTAGTTGAATGAAGACCTTGTAGATGTTTAGTACTCAATGCAGTGACTCTAAGCTGGGTTTTAAAATCATCAGAGTTTAACATTTCATCAGCTTTAGTCAAGTGCTCAGCAAGATGCTTTTCAGTTGGAACACATGAAACTGAGTTCCATTCCTTAGTCCACTCCTGACCTGCAGGAGTTTCACTCCAAGGTCCTGGTGCTTCCCCGGTAACAAACTTCTTAACCAGTTCAGACTTAGGAAGAGTCTGTTGAGGAGTATGTCCTGAAGGACCTGCTTCATCAGCATCTACAGTTGGAGCAGCATCACCAGTATCTCCAGCATTTGCAGCATCAGAACTTAAAGAATCAGTATCTTCTGATAAGACAACAGTGTCAGTAGCAATGGAGGCTGCAGCATCCTCTAATTGTTGATCTTGTTCTAAGTTCTGATCAACAGCCATATCCTGATGCTCACCTAAATTCTGATCATCAGCATCTTGATGCAGAGAAGGTGTTGTTGATAACTCTGGAGTTTGAACAACATCAGTAACAAGTGTTGTGGAAGGATTATTTGCTGTTGGAGCTTCTAAGAGAAGTACTGCAGGCACAACCAAGTTTTGAACATCAATATCAGCACTTGTGCCTGGATCAACAGAAGACACAGAAGGTGTGTTAGCCTTTTCAGAAACAGCTTCCTGAGATGGAGTTGATGGAGAAGAAGTGACTAGAGCAAATTCCATATATTGTGAGATCAGAGATTCCTGATCCCCTTCCTTAGCTGCTTTCTCTTCATAATCTGAAACTGGCCTTTTTGCCCTCTATTTCTTGTATCTCTTTGTTGATTTGGATTCCTTGGGAGTTTCAGGAACTGTCATTCTTCTATGACGTTTGAGAAGCCTAGATCCCCCAATTCCAGAATCCTTCTGAGAAGTCACTTTCTCAGCTTCACCTATAACAGGTTCTGAAGAAGGAACCTGTTCCTCAGTATCAGATTCATCTCTCAGTACAGTCCTCCTCCTCTTTTGAGGTGTTTGAGGAATAGTTTTTATCCTCTTTGGCTTGGAGGATGAGGGTTGAACAGTCTGTGAAGTAGAGAGATAGGATTTGAGATAAGTCCTGAGGGTAGGTTGAGTAGTATGAGTGGTAGGTGCTGAGGATGATGGTTTTTGGGTGTTTGTGGTTGGTTGGACATCAGAGTAAACAAATCTATAAGTTATCAGGATTAGCATTTACTAGGATCTATTTTACAGACTGAGGAATCTGTAATGGTCTAACCACTATTTTCTTAGTATCAGCATTTACCAGATCATTAAAGTATCATTTTACAACTCTAAAAGGTGGGGTTGAGGAACTGACTAATTGAGGTTCATCAGTACAAAAAGTATATATAAGTTGACAGAATCTAGCAAAATAGACAACATTTCTATCCTCTGTCATCCTATCCCCAATAAAACCAATTATTCCAGTTGCAAAATCAAAATGAGTTTGATGGAGAATAGCATACCCTATTTGCTGACTCAAAATTGGGATAGCATCAAAATTCGAACATTTGTTCCCAAAAGCTTTGGTGATGCAGTCAAAGAAGAAACTCCATTCTCTTCTGATATTAGCCCTTTTTAACTGCCCAAGCTTTGCCAAACTCTTTTCATATCCCAAATCAGCCATTAACTCCTGAAGTGCTGATTCCTCTGGAGTTGAAAAAGTATAATTTTCTGGGAGATGTAGAGCTTTACGTATTGTACCAGGAGTGACTGCATAAGATGAATCACCCACTTCAAAAACAATACTGGGAGTGCCATGTTTACCACCATCATCAAAGTGCCCAGTCCGCCAAAATGTTAGAACTTGTTGACTCGAAAAGACTTCAGGCTGAGTTAATGCATACCCAATCTCACTGTGTGCAAGAAGATCTTGCACAAAATGCAATTCAGATGGAGCTTCAGCATGATCAAGAATTGCAGCATAGTTGTTTGGAACAAACTTAGCTCCATCAATGATTAAATCCTTAGGTGCCATGTGAAAAATTGAGATTCAAAAGTGCCTGTTAGGTGTTTGATAAGATGTCTGTATGAAAAACCAACGTGAGAAGAAAGAGAGTAAAAGTAAGTAAAGAGAAAAAATACGAAGAAAATCAAAGATTAAAGAAATCCTCTCTCTGTTGTACTTATACTCTGAACAAAAATGTTACCGTTGGACACCTGTCAGACATGCAGTAATAACGGATAGTTACTGGGCTCGAGAAAACAGGAATCATTACTTACCCAGTTGCCTGTTTTCAAGGAAAAACCGTTCCACTTACCCAGATATTCCATTAATCAAGGTGAAACAGTTTTAATTCAAAATTGAAACCATTCCCACTGAGTTAATTATTTTTCACTGCATCATTAATATTCTGAAAGTAAATCACGTAAAAATGACCAAGATAAATTAGATGAGTAAGTGCTGATAAAAAAAATCAGAACTTAAATTAAAATAGAATTTATATGGTCATCAGAATATCAATCAGGATTTATCAATGCATTACCAAATATCTTAGAGACAAAATCTTGAAGCAAAAACAAATTTCATTAATATATCAAGAGAATACATTTATGAAATGGAAATTACATCGGTACTTATACAAGATTTCCCTAAGCTACTAAACCTAACATCAACAGCTTTAGTCCTAGCTAAGAAGCCTGACAAAGCTGATGATGAAGAAAAATAGGAAGAAGACAAGATTAAATCATTGCTTCTTCTACCTACTCTCGACAAACAGAATGGCGAGTCTGATGATTCGCTCTTGCTGGCGGAGAGCTGCCAGTCTTTCCTCCTCCAATCGCTCAAGATGGCGATGGTAATCCATATAGAAGAACAGGAGGTGGGTCAGTACCTCCTGTGGGACAGAGTCCCATATCTCCTCAGGAATGGCTGTGACATGCCATTCCTGCTGCCAGTCGGCACAGCTTAGCTCCATATTGAAGTTTTGGTAGTTCAAAAACATGTTGAATCTGACCATTGTGTTTTTGAAAGAAAAAGTATGAAGGTAAGTGAGTGAGAAAGAATTTAATGGGAAGGCTGATGTGAAGTGGCTGCTTATATAGGCAAGAGAATGCCAGGAGACGTAAAAGTATTTAATGCTGACAGGTAGAATTAATTCTACCTCGTCTCCCTAGACTTTGAAAAAGAATAACATTCATTGGAAAGAGGAAACATGGTGTAAAGCGCACAAGAAACAAGTAATAGTGGACTGTTCAAGTACGAATACCATTAATCCTAATCATAGTGACTATTAATCTTCCACTTCAACATATTCAAGTATTAACTGAGACTGTTATCAAATTTTATTCACAGATAAGTCAAGTAAAACATTAGACTGTAATATCAGAACTTAGACTTATATCAGAACTTAACAGTCATCAGTACATAATTTCTTAACTCGAAAAAGGAATGCCTATCTTAGTAAGTCCTCACAAGTTCTGAGTTATACTCTTCAGAACTTAATCATCAAAATATGCAACCAGAGCTTGTCCTCAGAGTTTGTGCAAAATGACACAATGACTGTTTATCTAAAATAACATAGACCTCAACAGAAATTTTCATCATTCAGATGGAGTGATTAGTGTGTGCATTATGCTAAATAAAAGACAAAGAGTAAAGTCTGATTTACTTCAGTACATCTTAGAAATAAGGCATAACTAAAATTTTGCTAAAGAGCTGTCATTGTCCTGAAACCTACTGATGAATGAGTTCATGCTGGAGTCCACCTCAACTGTTTTATGCTAATTTTATGCATCTTTTGAAATTCTATTTTACAGTGGCTTCTCAGTGTAAGTGAGTCACGACTGCTTATCAGAATTTATGTTATTATCAGAGTATTTCTCCAGTAATCATAGAGTGTGAAAAGTCACCAAGAAAATATTTTGCTTTTCTAATGCATATTTACTTAATACCAGCAATGCACTTGGGTCGTCCCTTCCACATTTTTACTCTAAATCTCAAAGGAGTACCTGATTTTATTCTTTTATCTTTTTGCTTTTCTTTTGATAAGTGAGGTTTATCAGCACTTAGTACATTCAGCAGTTTTACTAGTATCAGAACTTAACAGATGAGTAGCATTATTCTAATTTGTGACTTAGTAATAAGATAAACAAAGTAAACTCAACTAAGCTCAATTATCAGAATTTGCTAGTGTCATAAGATTTCCACTGAAATAATTACTTCTTACATGGAATCATTTGTTTATTGAAGACTACTAGGTCAGTATCTAGCACAGTTATCCTCATAGGATTAAATAGTTACTTGAACAGACATATCACTTATCAGAGTTTAGAAACATATATCAGACAACAATCAGTACTTAAACGCGTATTTCAATTAATCACAGAATAAACAAAGAGATTACATTCTGTAAATACTGATCATAAGTCTGATGCATCAGAACAAAACTAGACAGATTTAGAAAAAGAACCTGAAACCATTCCAAGTTCATTTACCAATCTTGTAAAAGTGGCTTCACATAGTGGTTTTGTGAAGATATCTGCTAGTTGTTGATCTATTGGAACAAAGTGCAATTCCACTGTACCTTCATCCACATGTTCCCTTATGAAGTGGTACCTGATGCTGATGTGCTTTATCATAGAGTGTTGAACTGGATTACCTATCATAGCAATAGCACTTTGATTATCACAGTAAATAGGGATTTTGAAATATGTTAACCCATAATCCAGTAACTGATTCTTCATCCAAAGAATCTGTGCACAATAGCTTCCTGCAGCAATATACTCTGCTTCTGCAGTTGATGTGGAAATTGACTTTTGTTTCTTGCTGAACCAAGAAACCAATCTGCCTCCAAGAAATTGGCAGCTTCCACTTGTGCTTTTCCTGTCAATTTTGCAACCTGCAAAATCTGCATCTGTTCTAGTTCTGACACCTGCATCAGGATTTCTAATTATCAAATCAGGTGTATGTGATTTTGTCCACTTCCTTACAGATGGAAGGTTTTCTCTAGAACTGGATGCTCCCCCATGATCCATGCTATCTTCATTTTCATTTTCTGATGCTCCCCCTGAAACTATGCTCTCTGAGTTGGAGTCTTCAGTATTTAGATTTTCAGCTCTATCAGAACTTGGCTTATCAGAACTTGACGAATCATAACTTGAAGAGCCAGATGTATGTTCTGATATTTCTTGAGCTGTGGTAGGATCTTGAGTATGCTCCCCCTGCATAGGTGCATCTTCCATTGGCGTAGCCACCACAGTTTCAATAACATCAGAGTTTATTCCATCAGAGTTCACAGTATCAGAACTTAGACTTTCAGGATATTCAGTATCAGAATTTGAGTCTTCATTTTCAAATCTCAGCTGTTCATGGTCAATGAAATCTTCAAGACCAGTAATCTTCTTGTCATCAAAAGAGATTGATAGATTCCATGACCATTTTTGTCCTCAAATTATAGACTCTGAAGGCTTTTGTGGAAAGTGGATATCCAACAAAGATTCCTTCATCAGCTTTTTGATCAAACTTTGATAGCTGTTCAGGATGAGTCTTGAGAACAAAACACTTGCATCCAAATACATAAAAGTATTTCAGATTTGGCTTCTTTTTCTTCACCATCTCATATGGTGTTTTTCCATGCTTGTTAATGAGTGTTGCATTTTGAGTAAAACAAGCAGTCTGCACAGCTTCAGGCCAGAAATAGGTTGGAAGCTTTGCTTCTTCAAGCATTGTACGTGCAGCTTCAATGAGAGTTCTATTCTTCCTTTCAACAACTCCATTTTGCTGTGGAGTTCCAGGAGCAGAAAATTCCTGCTTTATTCCATGGTTTTTGCAGAACTCTTCCATTATCAAATTCTTGAACTCAGTACCATTATCACTCCTTAAAATTTTCACAGAATCTTTGACCATTTTATCCAGATGTTTGACATGATCAATCAAGACAGATGCAGTTTCACTTTTTGTGTGCAAGAAATACACCCATGTATATCTGGTGAACTCATCCACTATGACCAACGCATACTTCTTCTTTGCAATAGACATGACATTTACTGGACCAAATAGATCAACATGTAGTAGATGATAAGGCTCAAGAATTGATGATTCAGTCTTGCTGTTGAATGAAGATTTTCTTTGTTTGGCCTTCTGACAGGAATCACAAAGACCATCAGGAGCAAATACTGACTTTGGCAGTCCTCTCAGAAGATTTTTCTTGACCAGTTCATTTATATTGTTGAAATTTAAATGAGAGAGTTTCTTATGCCAATTCCAGCTTTCTTTAATTGATGCTCTACTCATCAGACAGATTGCAGAACCATCAGTACTTGTTGAAAGCTTAGCTTCATAAATGTTACCACGCCTGTATCCTTTTAGAACAACTTTGCCTTTAGATTTACTCACAATTTCACAGTGTTCTTCAAAGAAATCAACATGATAACCTCTGTCACAGATTTGACTTATACTCAGTAGGTTGTGTTTAAGTCCTGAGACCAGAGCTACTTCTTTAATTATGACATTTCCAAGATTGATATTGCCATATCCCAATGTTTTTCCAATGTTGCCATCTCCATAAGAAACACTTGGGCCAGCTTTCTCCACAAAGTCTGATAGCAGGGCCTTATTTCCGGTCATATGTCCTGAACATCCACTGTCTAGAACTAGAATATTTTTCTTGTTGCCCTACAATCACAAAGACCACTAATTATTAGTTTTAAGGACCCAGACTTGCTTGGATCCTTTGGCCTTATTAAGTTTGTTAACATTTGCAGCGGATTTAGCATCAGAGTTTATGTTAACATTTTTCTTATCAGAACTTACACTATCAAACTTTGAATCAGAATTTACACTAGAAGGAACAATGGAAACTTTCTTCAAAGAAGGTTTTATTTGATAATAATCATAGTACAAACTATGATATTCCTTACAAGTATAAATGGAATGCCATAAACTACCACAATGAAAACAAGTATTTTGTGGTTTGTATCTAACAGACTGACTCTTAACTCCTGATTTTGAAGGTAAAGAGTTAATATTCTTATTCTTCCTGCAAAAAGAAGCCAAATGGTTAGAACTTCCACAGTTATGACATGTTTTCCTAGGAGCATCAGGAACAGGTTTATAATTATTGCTTTTATTCACACCTTCCTTTCCATTCCTATTTTTCCTAGGTGATTTTACCTTGTTTGCATTCTTAACATCTTTCAGCTTATGCTTAAGTTGCTTCTTTGTCATTAAGCTTATGTTCACTTCAGCTGTCTTTTCCAGTTTTAGTTTGTCAGAAGTTAATTCCTTTGTAACTTCTGATTTCTCATTTTCAGACTTTACAGTTACAAACTTAACAAGTTTTAACTTTGGATTTTGCTTATCAACAGACTTAATTTCTTCAGTTCCTTTATCATTCTTATCTTCTCCATAACCTAAGCCCTCTTTCCAGTTTCCACTACTTAGCAAATTTTGAGTTGTTTTGCCAGAGTTAGTCCAAGTCCTGATAATCTCTCTTTCCTTTTCTAACTCAGTTTTTAGAGATTCATTCATTTTTAGCACTTCATCCCTAACATAAAAAGCATCATCTCTATCCTTCTGAGTTTGATGGAACATGACTAACTCTTTTTCTAATAAATCATTTCTTTTCTTAAATGCAAGATTTTCAGAAGTTAATCTTTCACATGTTAAAGTTTGATCTCTATAACTAACAAACATGGTTTTAAGATATCTTCTCAACTCATTAATATCATCAGTATGAAAAGCATAAGTAGTCTGAGGTACCTTTGTTTCAGCAGCTTCAGAACTACTCTCAGCACTTTCTTTATCAGCATTTGCCATCAATGCATAGTTTTCCTCACTTTCAGAGTCTGAGGTGTCTGTCCAGCTTTTCTGCTTTGTGACAAGAGCCTTGCCTTTGTCACCCTTTACCTTCTTGCAATCAGGAGATATGTGGCCTTTCTCACCACAGTTATAGCATTTAACATTGGTGTAATCTCCTCTGTCAGACTTTCCTCCTCTGCCTTCAAATCTTCTGAAATTCTTCTTATCAGAACTTATGCCTTTCCTGGAAAACTTCTTTCCCTTCCTGAACTTCCTGTATGCAATCTTTGTGATTCCTTTCACCATAAGAGCACACAGCTTCATCATCTCCTTATCAGCATCAGTCTCAGGCAAGCTTTCAGAATCTGAGTCATCATCACTTTCAGAACTTGATGACTCAGTTTCAGAATTTATGACAAGAGCTTTACCCTTGTTTTTCCTTGAGGAAGCTGCTTTGGGGAATTCTTCTTCAGCCTTAAGAGCAACTGTCCTTGACTTTCCTCCTTTCCTCTTGCTTCTTTGTTCCATCTCAAGCTCATGAGTCTTGAGCATTCCATAGATTTCGTCAAGAGTTGTTTCATCAAGATTGTAGTTGTCTCTTATTATCGTTGCCTTCAAATCCCAGCATTCAGGAAGAGCTAACAGGAACTTAAGGTTTGAATCTTCAAGATCATACTCTTTATCAACCAATGACAAATCATTCAAAAGTTTGACAAATCTATCATATAAATCATTCAATGACTCATTAGTCTTTGAGTCAAAGTGTTCATACTCTTGAGTGAGTATTGTCTTCCTGTTCTTCTTAATTGTGTCAGTTCCCTGACACCTTGTTTCCAGAGCATCCCATATCTCCTTAGCAGTCTTGCAGTTGATTACCCTGTTTGACATTACATTATCAATGGCACTATGCAGTAAGTGTCGTACCTTGGCATCCTTAGCAATTGATGCTATATCTTCAGCAGTATAATCACTCTTCTCCTTTGGTACGGTCTTTGCTACTTCACCTGCAACTGCAACAGCGAGCTTGGTTGGTTTATGAGGCCCTTCCTTAATTCTATCAAGGTATTCTGGATCTGTTGCTTCCAGGAACATGGTCATCCTTACCTTCCATATGGGATATTGAGATGGTCTCAGTATGGGAACCCTGATAGTCTCATACCGACTTTGAATTTGTAGCTTTGGAGGTTCTTCAGTTTTGGTAGGCTTAGTTGGAGTTTCTGTGTCAGACATGATTGTGTTTGGATCTTTAACTGTATGTGTGTTAACAGATTAGCTCTGATACCACTTGTTAGGTCACACACACACTGTAGAGGGGGTGAATACAGTGTATAATACAATCAAATCAAACTTTAATATATTAAGTAACAGAAAACAAACTTTATTGAAACAATAAACTCTGTTACAGTATGGAACTGTTACCTCTCAGTGATGAACAAATATCACGAGAGCTGCTAGGGTTACAATGAATAAACTTCTCGAATATATGATAACACTTCTAGTGTAAACCCTATGTCTGTGTTTATATACTACACAGTTACAAGATAATCGCTAATTGATATGGAATATAATTCTGCTTCCTAAAATATATCAATCAGATATCTTTTCTTCCAAGTATTCCATTCTTCACGGAATTCCTTCTTCATGCATATCTCTTCTTATGTTTATCTCGATCTTCTTTCCTTTAATCAGCTACTGTCCTTCTCTAATCATCCTTCAGCACTTAAGTTCTGATATCTAACTTCTGATAATTATCTCCTGATAATATAAGTACTGATATCCTTAAGTCCTGACTTCCAATATAAGTACTGATCAACAGTTAAGTACTGATTTGTCCTATTAAGTAAGATCTGAAATCTAAACATAAATTATATTAGCCATGACATTATCAAATATATCTAACAGAGAAGGAAGATGATTCTCAGAGATGAATCTGATAGTGATGCAGAGGAAACTATTGAAGCACAGGTTCATGCATCAGAACCTGTGATAATTGAAGCTGAGAACTTTACTTCTCAGACAGAAATAGCAACTCAAAGTTCTGATACTTTGAAAAGAAAGAAATCTGTAAGTTCTGTTACTGTGGAAGAAACTCCTTCATTGGCAAGGAGATTGAAGAAAATGAAGGCTAGGAGGTATTTGGCTAAGGCTCCATTAGAAGATACTGAAGAAGCTGAGGAAGGGGATCAGGAATCTCTGATCTCACAAGAACTGATTATCATTGAAGCCCTTCCCGCTCAAGCCAAAGACACTGCTACTGATATAGTTGTAACCCCTCCTGTCTCTCCTATTAAAGCTACAGATGATGCTAAAGAACAAACTGAAAATTCTGAGATAGATATTCACAATTTGAATATACCAAATGTTCTTTATCTGGAAGCTCCATCTATAGAAGCTCAGCAATCTCCAACTCATTTTCCAATTTTAAATGCTGAGATACCAACTACATCAACCACACCAGCTCTGGAGATAAATTCTGATGTTTAGAATTTAAATGAAGTTGTTCCTGAATCTCCAGTTGTTTCACATACCGTTGTGCTGTTAGAACATAATGAGTCTTCCTCAAGTTCTGAAGACAATGTTTCTGTTGAGACTCCAGTTCCCATTCTGGGAAAGGAAGAATTGGTGAAGAAATTTGTTAAAAAGGAAGCACCTATTCCTTGGGAGGATACTCACAGAGGTGTGGAGTGGACCAAGAAGTAGAATGACACTGATTTCATTCCAAGTTCTAACATTTTGACAGAGCATATTGCTAAAGCTGAGTTACTCACAAATGCTGATTTAAAGACACAACTCAAGATCACTGCTCTATCTACCAAACATCTTCAAGGTCTACATTCTTTTGCTCATGAGAAGGTTGATACACTAAAGGAAAAAGCTGATAAGCTAGATCTATAGCTTAAGCTTGACAAGAATAGATATATCCGTCCTTCTCTTGAGAAAATTGAAGCCATTGAGAAGATTCAAGAGAAGCAACAGGCCCAAATTGATGAGGTCCTGGCTAACCAAGTTTCTCAGAAAGCTCAATTGGATGAAATCCAATCTTCAGTTGAACTTCTTCTTTCTCTCTTACTTCCTGATGATTCCAAAAAGGGGGAGAAGGTAGTTAAGTCCAGATGCTCACCTACTCAAATACTGAAGAAGAAGGATGATAAAGGTGATGACCAGGGAAACTCTGATAAGAGTAGAGGTCAAGGAAAAGTTCAAGGAAAATCTTCTACACAGAACAAGTCAAGTTCTGATGCTATGAATGCTAAAAGTCTGAAGTCAAGTTCTGATAAACAAAGTCCTAGAGTTATCAGACTTGGTAATGAACTTGAAAGAACATTAATTCAAGCTCTCAGAACAGCCATTTATCAAATTGGTGATAGTAAAGATGAAGAACTGATGCAGGTCAAAGCACAGTTAGTTGAATTTCTGAGGAAAGCTGAAGACAAGCTGGTAAAAGATTTTGTTAAGAATCATTATAGATTTAGACTGATCCATTGATACTGGTAAAGCTACAAGGACTATAAGTTGTAGTTAATAGTCTTATTAAACTCTTATTGCATTTGAACTTAAATGTTTTTGACATCATCAAATCTATTAACTTGTATATTTTTGCACAATTTACAAGTTGGGGGAGATTGTTAGATATATTTGAGATGTCATGTCTAATATTTTTCATGTTTAGTTTTCAGATCTTAACAAACAGGAAATATCAATACTTACGGGAATCAGTACTTATTGGAAGTCATAACTTAAGGATATCAGAACTTAGATTATCAGAAGATGGATATCAGAACTTAAGTACGAGAGGACTAACAGTTAAGGAAGGAAGCTGATTTACAGGAAAGAAGATCGAGACTAATACAAAGAGAAGATATGCATAGAAAGAGTTGGAGGACTTAAAGAATTGTATAAGATATCTGATTGATATATTTTAGGAGACAGAATTATATTCCATATCAATTAGAAGTTATGTTGTAACTGTGTACTATATAAACACAGACATAGGTTTACACTATATGTGTTATCATTATCGAGAAGATCATACATTGTAACCTAGCAGCTCTCGTGATATTTGTTCATCACTGAGAGAGAAAAGTTCCATTGTAACCAAGTTTATTATATCGAATATATCTGTTTACTGTTACTTGTGTTTGAAATTGAATTGATTGTATTCTACAATGTATTCAACCCCCTTCTACAGTGTTGTGTGACTTAACAACATCCACTTCAGATAAATTCTCAGGTTCTGAATCATCATCATCAGATGACTCTGAATCAGACTGTATGATGAGAGCCTTTCCTTTTGCCTTCCTAGAGACAATTGGCTTTTCTTCAGCCTTTAAAGCAACTGTCTTAGACTTCCCTCCATGCCTCTTCTTTCTTTGCTCCATCTCAAGTTCATGAGTCTTGAGCATCCCATAGATTTCATCAACAGACATATCAGCAAGCTCATAGTTGTCTCTTATTGTAGTAGCTTTCAAATCCCACTTTTCAGGAAGAGCTAGTAGGAATTTCAGATTTGAATCTTCTATATCATATTCCTTATCCACTAATGACAGATCATTCAACATCTTTGTGAATCTATCATATGTATCAGTTACTGACTCATCATATTTTGAGTAAAAGTGCTCATACTCCTGTGTGAGTATTATCTTCCTGTTCTTTTTGATGGCATTGGTTCCTTGACATCTCACTTCCAATGCATCCCAGATTTCTTTTGCAGTCTTGCATCCAATCACCCTATTTGACATGACATTGTCAAGTGCACTATGAAGCAAGTTTCTTACTTTTGCATCCTTGCCAAGTGAAGAGATGTCTTCATTGGTGAATTCTCTCTTTTCTTTGGGAATCATCCTCTGTGGCTCATTCCCAACTGCAACAGAAAGCTTTGTGGGATTGTGTGGACCATCATAAATTCTGTCTAAATATTCTAGATCTGTAGCTTCCAGAAATATGGCCATCTTCACACTCCATATAGGGTACTCAGACACCCTGAGCATAGGAACCCTGATGGTTTCATATCTACTGGGGTTTTGAATGGGTTCAACCTTTGCAGTTTCTTGAGGGTTTGGTATTTTTGCTTGATCAGACATGATTGATTGTTTGTTTGGATCTTAACTATTTTTAAGCTTAACAGATTGGCTCTGAAACCACTTGTTAGGCCTCAATGATACTATAGAAGGGGGTTGAATATAGTATCTACAATCAATTCGTTTATAAATACAAGTATGTAACAGAAAACAAGTTTATTCAATATATCAAACTCTGTTACAGTAGGTTTAATCTACTCTCTCAGTGATGTATGATATCACTAAGAGCTGTTAGGGTTACAATGAATAATTTTCTCGAGAATGATAACACATATAGTGTAAACCCTAATCTATATTTATATACTACACAATTACAAGATATCTTCTAATTGATATGATAATGATTTTGTTTCCGAGAATACATCAATCAGAGATTATCTACTGCAGTCCTATAGCTGTCCAATTCTTCATGCATATCTTTACTTGTTTAATCCAGATCATCTCCTTTAAATCAGCTGTTTTCCCTATCTGAAGTGTACCCGCAATTAAGTCCTGATATAAGTTCTAACGCCTTAAGTTCTGATAACTTCCTGTCTTCAGTAAGTTCTGATTTCCAGTTAAGTTCTGATATTAAGTTCTGAAACTAAACAAATCAGATTAGACATGACATCACAAATATATCTAACACATTCACACAGTTGCATTCATGCATTAGGTTTCTTTTGTAGTTTTGAGTCTGTTTATGCTTGAAGACAAGCATCGATTCAAGTTTGGGGGTGTGATAAGTGGATTTTATATCTACTTGGAACACTTCATTACAGGTTTAAGTTGGTATTTTGGACTCAAGTTATTGGTATTTTTGATGTATTTTTGCGTTATTGCATTTCAGGCATCAGTTAACGGAAGAAAGAAGATTTTCAAAGAATTATGCTGAAAAATTATCAGAATAGGAAGCCTACTCTCAAGTTGTAGAGAATCTCGTTAGCTTCGCGTGGGCAGTTGGATCGCCTAATTTTGATGAGCAGAACTCAAGATATGGCCAAAAGAAGATTTGTCAGAATTTTTCCAGAATGTTAGCACGGCCGCGCCGGAACCAGCGCGGCCGCGCCGGAACCAGCGCGGCCGCGCCGGAACCAGCGCGGCCACGCCGGAACCAGTGCGCCTGCGCCACTGAAAACACTATTCCAGCACGGCCACGCCCGAAACAGCGCGCCCGCGCCCGATTTCTGCCCCAGAATCCTGATTTTAGTCGAAATTGAAGATTTTGAGAGTTCTGGTCATCCTGGAGCCTATATATAGCAATAAAAAGACGTCTTTAACAACAAGGAGGCCTGGGAGAGCAATAAGAAGACCTAGAGAGCACGAGAAGGCTATAGAGAAGAAGACTTTTGTTTTCTTTGATTTAGGCGATACTTGGATGTTTTTTTTCGATTTGTCTTTGAACCCTAGTACTCCTATATTATTTTATATCATGCTTTCATTGGAACCCATAGTGACGATGAGTTCGGTTATGAACTAATCTTTATCGTGGGGTTCTAACGGATTTATTTATGGATTTCTTTAGTTAATTTGTTCAATATCTTGGTGTGTGGTGATTGATTGATAACCTAGTATTGGTTGCACTTATTCATCTTATGTGTGTAGCTAACATATAAGATAGCGTGTTAATTTCTATTGAAGCGACAGTGAATATAGAGGTTTGGAACTTGCCATGCTAGCATAGGTTCATGTATAATTGTTATGCATGATTCGTAGGTAATTTTAACCATCTTACTTTCCCTATGTAATCATAATAGATAACTTGTTCATTAAACCTTTATGTTGTCAAATTCTATAGACATATAAGGTCTCAACATAATTGGTGTCTATTCAACTTCTATCTCTTTTGTGGATGTCTGGTAGTAGGGTATTCATACAACAAAAGTTGGCGTTTACTAGTTTCGTGTTATCTGATTAGTGTCATCACCATTACATGCTAAGGTTAAGAATAAAAAGGCTATTGAATGAAGTATTTAATGATGTTAGGATCCCATGTTTGTCATATATATTAATTTAACCATTCTTGTTCTCTTAGTTATAATTGTTAGTTTAATTCTTAGTTATAAACAATCTCAACTTGTTATTTGTCTTAACATTGGATAATAACCATATCATTGTTGCATAGGTGCATATACTTAAATTAACCAAAGAGTCTCTGTGGGAACAAAACTGATCTAAGTCTTATACTACTTGTGAACACGTATACTTGCGTGTATTATTAGCGCGTGTTAACGTCCTAACACCTATATATTGGATAGGAAAAGGAAAGTCCGAAAATCAAAGACCTTCCTGTGGTGTGTGAATTTCCTGATGTCTTTCCAGATGAACTTCCAGGACTACCTCTGAATCGAGAAATCGAGTTTACCATTAACCTGGCACCAGGCACTGAACCAGTTTCAAAAGCTCCGTATCGGATGGCACCAGTTGAAATGAAAGAGTTGGTGGCACAGTTACAAGATCTTTTGGATAGAGGAATTATAAGACCTAGTGTATCCCAATGGGGTGCACCGGTACTGTTTGTCAAGAAAAAGGATGGTAGCATGTTACTATGTATCGATTATCGTGAGCTGAATAAGTTAACTATCAATAATAAATATCCTTTACCCAGGATCGATGATTTATTTGACCAACTGAAAGGATCAGCATCGTTTTCTAAAATCGATTTAAGGTCAGGT
Organism: Apium graveolens; assembly: GCF_009905375.1. Classification (NCBI taxonomy): domain Eukaryota; kingdom Viridiplantae; phylum Streptophyta; class Magnoliopsida; order Apiales; family Apiaceae; genus Apium; species Apium graveolens. Next base: position 44,261,375 of record NC_133654.1, read on the forward strand.
TACCATCAATTAAAGATCAAGGTCGAAGATATTCCTAAGACTGCTTTTCGAACTAGATATGGACACTATGAATTCCTCGTAATGGTATTTGGGTTGACCAATGCACCAGCGACGTTCATGGATTTGATGAACAGGGTGTTTAAAAAGTACTTGGATAAATTTGTGATTGTATTTATTGATGACATCTTGATTTACTCGAAGACCGAAGAAGAACATGCAGAACACCTAAGAATCACTTTAGAAATCTTGAGAAAAGAACATCTTTACGCAAAATTTTTGAAATGTGAATTTTGGTTGAAAGAAGTACAATTTTTAGGTCACATAATCAGTACCGAAGGAATTCAAGTGGATCCAGCAAAGAATGGAGCTGTTTTAAATTGGGAAAGACCAAAGACCCCGACAGAAGTTAAAAGTTTCTTGGGATTAGCTGGTTATTATAGAAGATTTGTTAAATACTTTGCGAAGATAGCTACGCCATTAACCAAATTGATCCGAAAGAACGAAAAGTTCGCATGAAATGAAAAATGTTAAGAAATTTACAAGAATTGAAGAATCGACTAGTAACCGCCTATGTACTTGTGCTACCAGATGATCAAGGAGATTTCGTCATTTACAGTGACCCGTCCTTTCGAGGACTTGGATGTGTATTAATGCAGCATGGCAACGTATTTGCGTATACTTCTAGATAACTAAAACCTCATGAACAGAAATATCTGATGCATGACCTGGAATCAGCAGCAATCGTATTCGCACTGAAGCTTTGGAGACATTATCTTTATGGTGAGAAATGTGAAATTTACACGGATCACAAGAGTCTAAAATATATCTTCACGCAAAAGGAACTCAACATGAGATAGCGACGTCGGCTTGAGCTAATCAAAGATTATGACGTGTCAATCAACTATCATACGGGTAAAGCAAACGTTGTAGTAGACGCATTAAGTCGAAAAGAAAGATTAAATATGTTTACATCCTCAGAAGAATTGATCAGAAAGTTTGATAAATTGGAAATTGAAGTTCGTACTCCAGAAAAATCCACTGAAATGAATTATGCAATGACATTCCAGCCAGAACTATTGGAAAAGATTAGGAGATGCCAATAGGAAGTAATGAATCATAAAGATGATAGCTTGACAGGAGAAGAAATTACAAGTCAGAAAGATGACAAAGGAATTTTATGATTTTCCTCGAGAATCTGGATACCCAATGTACCGGAATTGAAAGAAGAAATTTTACGAGACGCTCACAACTCAAGATATTCAATTCATCCCGGGAGCACGAAGATGTATAGAGTTTTGAACGAAAACTTTTGGTGGCCAGATTTAAAGAAAGAAATAGTTGAATGGGTCAGTAGTTGTTATACGTGTCAACGAGTCAAAGTAGAGCATCAACGTCCAAGCGCATTATTACAACCACTGGATATTCCGGAATGGAAATGGGAATAGCTAGCAAAGGATTTCGTGGTAGGACTTCCAAGAACCAGAGCAAGCCATGACGCGATTTGGGACATTATTGACAGATTAACGAAGTCAGCACATTTTCTCCCAATCAACGAAAAATTTTTGCTTGATAAGTTAGTGCACTTATATCTTAAGGAGATTGTGATGCGACATGGAGTACCTGTATCAATCGTATCTTAAGGAGATCCATGTTTTAATTCGAGATTCTGGAAACAATTTCAGGAATGTTTAGGAACTAAACTAAATATGAGTACCTCCTATTATCCGCAAACACACGGGAAAAGTGAAAGAACGATTAAACAATTAAAGATATGCTCCAAGTTTGTGCATTAGATTTTGAAGGCAGTTGGGATGAACATTTACCGCTAGTAGAATTCTCCTATAACAATAGCTATCATGCGAGAATTGGAATGCCACCTTATGAAGCTTTATACGGAAGGAAATGCAGATCACCAATATGCTGGGATGAAGTTGGTGAACGTAAGATTTTGGGTCCAGAACTGATTCAGCAGACTAAAGAGAAAGTGGAACTTATTCAAAAATGACCAGAAGCAGCGCAGAATCGACAATGCAAATATGCAGATCAAACCAGGAAAGATATGGATTACCAAGAAGGGGAACATGTATTACTAAAAGTATCACCATGGAAGGGATTGACCAGATTTGGCAGTAAGGGTAAACTGAAGCCATGATATGTTGGTCCATTTAAAATCTTGAAGAGAGTCGGAAAGGTTGTGTATGAGTTAGCCTTACCGCTCCATATACAGCATATCCATAACGTATTTCATGTGTCAATGCTTAGGAGATATAATCCCGATTCGAGTCATGTAATAGAATATGAGCCGATAGAGATTCAAGCCGATTTGTCATATATGGAACAACCGATAAGAATTTTAGATCGGCAGGAGAAAGTATTGAGAAATAAATCTGTACCGCTAGTAAAAGTTTTGTGGAGAAATCTTACGGTTGAAGAATCAACCTGGGAGCTTGAAAGTGAGATGTTAAAAAAATATCCCCAGTTATTTTCTTAGCAAGATTCTGAAGACAGAATCTTATTAAGGGGGGAAGATGTAACGACTGAGAAATTACACTTGTCTTATATCATAATAAAGATGAATTATGTGTCTTACTAAGTCATTAAGTGCATTTAGTTATAAAACCCTACTTGTTATGTGCTATATGTATGTTGTATCATCAGGATATTTCCCCGGCATTTATCTTGTATTTTATTTTTCGTTAAATGTTTTTATATCAAAAGTTGTATGGCCCAAACCTCGTTTTAATAGCTGATAATTCATATAAAAATAATTGGTCTTATTTTTCCTAGTATGGCTTACACCATGTCGATATTCTGAACATCCATTCATTTTATAAATTTTCTCGTTTCGTGAAAAATGACTTTTCCGGGCCCCTTCGGGTGTCAATAGCCCCACAAAAATCACATTTTTATTTTTATAGAATTATGAGACTATCAAGTATTTCATTTCTTTGCATTTTTGTATTATTCACAATTTTTGGGAAATTTTCACATATATTTTGTATTTATTGGATATTCAAAAATTAAAAATTACTACTGAAAAATTGTTAATTAAGGGCCAATTAATTTTATTTAAGGATATAATTAGGGCCTAAATTTTAAGTAGGGGTATTATTTTTATAATTATAAATAGCTTAATTTTATTAATTAATTTATAAAAATCAATAAAAAAATCAGTTAAATAATTAAATTCTCTGCATAAAAGGGATTAGGGTTCTTGAGTTCTTGGGAATCAATCATCAATTTCACAGTGATTCTGTTGTCCAAATTGAAATTGTAAGTAATCAAACTGAAGCTCGTGGATCCTACTTTCAAATTTTGTTATCAATTTCATGTGTAGATTCTTAGTTTTTAAATTTTTTATTTTAGGGTTTAATTCGGATTCAGGTAATTAAGTTTGAGATTGTTTGGATGTAATTGAATAATATAGAGTTATAGATCGTGTAATTTACAGTCAATTCACGCCAGTTACGTTGAATTTGGATTTCGATTTGTGGTCACCGGAAACCAGCGCCGCCATCGGAGTTCCTTCAATTTCTGGCCTCTGTGATGATCGTTGGTGAGTTTCGTGGACTGGAGTAGCTAGGTATAGGCGTGAGGATGAAGTTGGGATATGTTTTGATGGGTTTGGATCGAAAACGAGGTCGTCATTTTTATAGTCGCCAGTTTGACGACGGGTTCGATCGTCTTCTTCACCGGAGAAGACGAGAATGACATGGGTTGTTGCAATTAAGCCCATGGTTAGCTTGCTGCTTGGTTTTCGAATGGTTTAGCATCGAAATCGGGCACAAAGGAGCAGTGATCGGGCTTCAACGGAGCTTGACAGATTTTCGTGACTTCGTCGGAATCAGCAAAAATCCGGCGAAGTTCTTGAACATTCCTGACAACCCATTTGACCCGTTTTACTGACCCGTTTGACCCGGTTTTGATTCTCTAAAAACCTAATTCTATTTCCTAAAAATGTTTCTGAATTTTTTATTTTAAAAATAAATCAGAAATTAGTTTTATTCATTTCAAATAAATTGATTAATTAATTTCATTAATTAATTGATTTGTTTTAGAAATAAAATTTAAACTGTTTTATTATTTTAAAAATCCAAAATTTAATTTATTATTTATTTATTTCTTAATTACTTATTATTTATTTAAATTGATTGATTATTTGATAATTAATCAGTTTATTTAAATAATTTGTAATAAATTTATTTTTAATTCCAAAAATTATGAAAAATCATTTTTAAATCTGATTTTTCCTAAATAATCATTTAAAAATATATTTGAGGTTCAATTATTTTGAATAATTAATTATCTTGAATAATAATTAATTTATTCTTAATTATTGAAAAATAATTGACTCGTTTATCCGATTTAATCGAAACGAAAGCCCTTTGACTCAGAAAAATGATATGATTTCATTAAAAATAGTTGTAAATATTAAATTCTTTCGGGAATGAGTCGACTTTCGATATTTATTTAATAACAGACCTTATTAACCATAAATACGAGTCTAATAAATCCCAGAAAATTAGAAAACGAGTCAAATATTGTTTGTTAATATGAGTATAGATCCAATGTCAATTCTAAAAATATTTTCAAGTCTAAATTGACTATGTGACTTATATGCTCTGTGATTTATATGATTAATCGAGTTCTAATTGCTAGATAATTAATATACGAGTCAATTAGAATCGTACGGGTAGACAATAAGGGCTACAAGGCCTCAGACTGAGATACGATTACGATATATGTTAACTAAATGAGCACCTTTATTTGATAGATACAACTCTAACAAGGCGGATCCAACCCGTGTTCGAGAATTGTGATATATCTGAGGTAGAGCAAGTATCAGGCAAGTTTATCCCCTATTTTAAATTCAGAATTGTGAATTGCTTTCTTCTTTCCCAATTCTCAACTTAGTAAGCACTGGTAATTCCTATTCACATACACTGATACATAATTACTGCTCTTTTGTTGATATTTCACTTTGATTCCTGATTTCTCTTTATCCACTGAATATTCTATTCATATTCCAATAGATTACACACTTTATATATATTTCCTGAGATATTCTGATGATGAGATACATCAAAGCATACCGATTATTCCGGATCCTGATCCATGGACTGGATGGTTACAATGTGGGTCGAGTATAAACCAGACCCTTGACTATTAGGCCATAGTGCCTGTGTACCCTATATGTTGGTGGGTCTATACGGATGGGTATAGATCCGCACTCCACCTTGACTGATCAGCAGGTTATAGTGCGTATGTTGGTTTTTATGTCTAGTCTAATTCACTGATAATCGCCAATAATGGCCTTCATTATTCCCTGAAGAAATATGTGGTTACTCAAATAATCAGATTACTGGTTCATTTAACATCCTCTTTATACTATATATATATATATATAATATATGTTGTGGACTTGTTGAGCAATTATGGCTCACCCCTGTTATTGTTATTCACCTTATTTTTCATTTAAGGCCGAGAATGAAATGTATTCGTACCCGATTGGTGAAGAAGCGGGTCAAAAGGCGGGACCCTCTGGAACCAACGGTGCTAACCCCAATTCAAGAAGAAAATTTTCAGTTACCTGAGCAGGTGTAGTGTGGATTAATATAGATATTATTTGAATAAAAGAAACTTAGTATACAAACTCATGTAGATAGTTGGTTTGTAATAAATTGAACTTGTAAGACTATTAATCTGGGTTTGTAATAAAAGTAGTGAATTGTTCTTGTTTTCATATTTTAACCTTAAAAGATCCTGAGTAGTAGAAGAAAGGGGTTAGTTATATGTTTAAATAATTATTGTACAGGTTTAATAATGTGATTAGTGGTAAGTAACCCCCATATCTAGACCCCAGATTTGGAGGGTGTTACATGTATGGTTTAATATCTGGAAAATCAACAGTCGGTGGTTTGCCAAAAATAAGGCTTACAGCTCAAAGATCAAATGATATAATCGGGGTTCAAGGTTGAATAATTCAAAGCACTTACATTATAAAATAGAACTATTTTGGATACCAACAACATGTCACGAGAAAGCTTAGAAATATTTGCAATATATCTCGAGAAAAGTTCAGAAGTACTTGCTTTATCACAAATGATTCCAACTTTACTTGTACTCGTGTAACGATGTTATTCAACAATCACTTGTCTACTTTTTCTATGTCTCGCTTTTATTTACTGATCACTTGCTTTCTTTCCTACACATCGGTTCTATTTTTTGATCACCTGCTTTCTTTTTCTACGCCTCGCTTACTCTGCTAGACATCATAAGTATCTATCAATATTCAATCTCATATTATTCTAATCGTCTCATAGACGTCATAAGCTTTTATCTACCCTTTGTCTCGTCCAAATCCGATTTACGGATTAAAAGTTATGACCAAAAGAGTCAAACAATAAACACATAGGCATATAACACATTTATCAGATAGCACATAGCACATAGCATGCAAGGTATTCGATAAAAATAATTTTTCATAGAAGGTTCGGGGTTTAAATAATTTTTCCGGTATTTAATATGAATTTTTGAACATTTTTCAGAATTAAAAAGGGTACCAGAATTATTTTATAATTAAATAACAGGGTTTGAATACCCGAATTTGACTTTAAAATCATTTAATAATAATTAACGAGCCTTGAACATAATTTAGAATAATATTTTAAAACTTGAATCTATTTTTCAGAATTTTGAAAATAAAAGAAATAATTAAATCCAATTAAATAATCAATAAAAAATTTAATTAATAATTTAATTAATTAATTAATATTTACATTAATTGATCAATTAAATAATTAATTATTAATTAAAATTAATTAACTAAATAATTCAGATTTATTTCTGAATTTTTAAATATAAAAATATTTTTTGAATTAAATAAATGAATTTTAGAATTTAAAATAATAATTTTGAATTATTTTTAAAAATAAAATCCCAGAAACATGATTTGGTAAATGAATTGGGGATTACAAGATCAAAACCGGGTCAGGTTGGGTTATAAAACGGGTCGCCAAGAAATAAGCCGGATCTTCCAAGAACGGCAACCGGAATCTGGGTTTTCCAGAATCCGGCCGACGAGTCTGGAGATTCCGGCCACTGCTTTTAGCCCATAACCACCTGATTTAACGAGTTCCTTTACTGCTAATCGATTTTATATCAACCTGGGAACTCTACCATACCCTTAACAACAACAGTCACCTGATCTAATATCGATTCCAGCAAAAACCACCATAAACGCCGGCGATAACTTCAATTATATGGCCAAAATCCGAATTCTACCATTTCTTAACCAAATGGAACGTAATAAATATGAAATTAAAGCCCAGAAACATTGAATCTAATACCCTAACTTTTAGCAATCAACAATCAAGAACAGAATCAGAAATCCAAATTGAAATTTTACAAAAAAAACAAAAGTTCGGTTTTAACCAAAATAGAATCAAAATCACACAATGTATATATGAAAATGATCATCACGATCTCAGGAATCATATCCAATCCACAAAATATTCAAACAATTCCTCAAAATCGTAAACCGAATTTAAATTTAAATAAATAAATAAAAATATGAAAATACGGAATCAATAAATATATGACCTTATATGATGATTCTAATACGGATACAACCGTCTCGTCGAGGGCTTCGATTTGACTATTCATACGCCTCCATCAGATTCCAATAACGTCTTCAAATCCTTGTTCGATTGTGAAGAACACGGTTCGTTTCTCTGGATAATTATAAAATTTTATTGTTTGTTTAAGATTATCCATACAAAATATAATATTGTATTGGCTATTTATATTTACGGAATATTGGTACCCCGTTGGATCATATCAGATATAAAAATAAAATACTTAATGGCTAAGTATTAACAAAATTGATTCAATTCGGTATCAGTTTTAGGATAATTATCAAAACCGGGCTTTTTATACATACAGTATCATAACCGTTATTTTGTTTATCCTTAAATCAATATATATATGGGTATATTAAGTGAGTTAAATAAAAAATTTGTGAATATGTGTTTGTGTGATTAGAATTATGCTAAATAATTGTATGATATTATTTGGAATTTTAAAAAATAGGAAATGCATTATTTGCTATTTATGTAGATTACAAAATGCATTTTATTATCTAAGAAAAATCGTTTTTAAAATTATTTTTATTTATAAATTTGGAAATTTATCTTATTAAATCCCCAAAATTCTAAGCTATTTTATGACACCACTCTTGCAATTTTTGAAATTATATTTTTGTTTATAAAATTTATTCTCTATAATTAATTTGATTATTAATTAGAAAATTACCCAGATACCCATGCATGCATTTTACTCCTAATACAAAGTCAAGGGTACCATTGCATTTCAAACCCCACTAACTATTCTACACTAGCCAAGTTACCTAGTTAACCATGCATGCAAATTTGGTGTATTAGTGGGAGAGGGGTAAATTGGTAAAAACTTTGTCCACTCACCTTTGCATGTGAATAAAAAGCCAAAAGTGATGATCAAATGCCAATTCTACACTCCATCACACCACATCACTCCACTCCACTCCATTTTTCTCTCTTATTCCTCCTCTTCCCTCACCCTCTCGGCCGAACACCCCCATTCCCTTCAATTTTTCATCAATTTCTCACCCTCTTTTAGTGTAATTTCACTTCCCATGATTAGTTTACTGACTTCCCAAAGATTTTTATGCTTAAAATTTGATGATTTATGGTTGCATGTTGTGTCTTTGTTTAAACTCAAAGAGGAAAAACCTTGATTCTTGTGAATCCAAGGCTTCTCCATGAGATACATTACTTATGTGCTAGTATTATGTACTTTTGTAAAAGAAACATGATAAAACTCTTTGCATGTTATTAATCATTCATTTTATGGACATTTCTAGTCTTGCATGTTAGTTTTAAGATGAGTTTTTGATGGAAAACCATGATACTTTTGCTACTATATTCGAAAACATGCATGCATGAGTAAACTCCTGAAATTCGAATTTGTTTGTGTATAATAAGAGTTGTTGCCATGTTGTTTTGCTAAAATTAGTTAAGGTAATATAGTATGCATGATTGCTAGTATTGGGTAAGTGTTTGAAGTCGAATTTTTAAGAAATGATCTTTCATGTTTAGCCGATATCGTGATAAATTATTAACTTGAATTGCTTGTGGTAAATTGTTTGCATGGAGGTACATTAGGGTATGAATGGTCTCCTCACTAGTTGATGGTATTATGCAGTAGGGTTGCTTGGGTTAAGGTTTATTTCTTGGTTTTAAAGTGGGAGTTAACGTGGAAGGATTAGAGTAGGACACTTGGTTTTTCCAGATTTGCACACTAGTTAAAAGTGAGTTTTGAATGGGCATTTCTTAGGCCTTGGTAGGCCCGAGATGCAGAGAGTTGGGACTTGGGTTATATTTGAGTCCAGAATCCTTAGATTAAATAAAACCTACCATTTAGAGAGGTGCACACACGATAACACTAAATCTTCCAAAACAGGGGACAATTTAGGTTTGGTGTAGTTTGGAGGTTATAAAGTGGTTTTATAGGTAGGCCCTCATTATTCCTCGGTTAGCACTAATACTAGGGAGTATATGGGAGGTTTACAAGCCATAGTTTGGGTGTTTATAGTTAAAACCAAGGGTATAAAGTGAGAGCAAAACAGGGCAGTTTGAGTGTCGCTGGATCAGGGGAGAGTCAACTTTGGGAGTAGGCCCAGGGAGGCCTAGGGTAGGCCTTGGTGTCATTCCAAGTGTAGAATTTAGGTTTAGGTTCTGAGATTCCATTATAGTAAGTTGAGTAGCAAAATTTGAGTGGAATAAGGTTCAATGACACTAGAAACCATTCAATGTCACCTAGGTATCGCACTTAGAAGCACTTTGACTTTGCACTTAGTTTTTGAGTCTTTAGAGGTAAGGTCTGAGTTGACCATTGATTTCTTATGGTAGTTAGAGGTCAGTAGGAGGTTAGGCCAGGGTTGTGGTCAAATGAAATGAGGTTGGCTTGATAGGACACTGTGAGTTTGGAGAGATAGTTGGGTTACACTAGATTAGTCGAGCACTTCGAGTCATTATGTAGGTGGGGTGAGATCATTCAATACTTATTAGTGCACTATATTTAAATAACATATTATGTGATTGAATGTGTTATGTGCTCCTAAATGACTACTTGGGACACGATGCTATTATGTGTATACTAGGAGTCGAGCGTGTAAGTAGGCCTAAGTGCCACTATGATTTGAATTTTCTAACTAGGACGGAGATTTTGTGAGATTGTATCTTGATGAGGTCTAATATTTTGTGTAGGCTCAAGAGAAGATAGTAAGCTTGCCGTCAAAGTCGAGTAGTGCTCCCAGTTTCTCCCACGATCAAGACGAGAGTTAGTCCAGCCTTCTTAAGGCAAGTGTTTATGCCTTCACTTATCGTTCTAGTGAGGTTTTCCTTAAATTATATATATTGCAATTGTCCTTAAACCCTCTCGAGATATATATTGTGAATTATTCTGAACTATTAAGATGTATTGCAAGTGTTCTGATCCACTCTTTTGAATCGTGATAGCATGCCCGTATAATGATCATTAATATTGTTGTCAAAATGATATATCGTTATAAATACTCTGATTTTAGATTGAGATGTTGCAAATGTTGTGTTATGCTTACGGTTATTGGACTTGTTTTAAGCCTGTTTATGCGCTTATAAAAATCATACCCTTATCACTCTTTTGTTTCAATTAGACCTAGTACCTACCTTTGATTTAAACGGAATGTCTTGGCCATTTCGAGATACCCTTATCAACTATAATATTTCATATGCTTTGATTGTGTAATCTCTCTTGATTAACCGTTGTTCTATTATACTCTCACACCTCCAAGATACCAATAATTCAACACTTTACATAAATCCTTATAATCATACCCAATCTTTGTCACTAGATATATGCCATATATAACCCTCAAAAATTTGAGATCTCTATCTTGTTAAATAACATTATGATTCTTTTTCAATACTTTCTTCCCTGGTTGTCAAACCATTGATGTCCATCTTTTAAAACCCTGCTAGTGAGAAGTCACATAATTCTGATAAGAGTTTCATAACTCGAATCCTTGATTGATGATTTAAACCCCTTTGTTTAGATCTTTGTAAAGTTCTCCTTGGCATCAGTTTTATAAAAGATAATTGCTCTTTAAATAAAAGAATGTTTTCTTGAGATTGGTGAATTAGACTAAGACGCAAGTCCCTTTCATACTTATTATATTAGGCTTAAAAGATGCCTAGGGATCCCATTGAATTGTTTAGAACCCAGCGAGGTTCGGGATTACTTTGTGGCTGATCACCGGCTGTAATCCGTAGTGTCATAAAATAATTTTGAGCAATGATTTAGTTACAAATATTTTGACTTGAATAATGATGCCATATACCTCAATTTCCAGTATAAATTGCTCTGATGTTAAATTATATCTTATGATATACCTTGCTGAGCATTTGGCTCACTTCTTGCTTTTCATTCATGATATTTTAGCTAGCAAGTATGGTTAGATTCAAGCAGACTGCTCGTAAGTCTACCAGTGGAGATGTTGTGGCTTATGTGAGAGCTCAGGTAGTATAGTTGGCGTTGGTGTGAGGACCGGTAGCTTTATATAAGTTGTAATAGTTATAATGTTGGACTGTTTAAACACTGAACCTTTGCGATCTTGGATTATGTTGTTAACAGCCGTTTGTAATAACTTTATATTTGTTAGTTATATTCTGTTAGTTTATTTTGGGGTTGTGACAAGTGTTGGTATCAGAGCTAAGGTTTAGAGTCCTTGAACAGTCCACATAGGTTATAGGATACATATATAGGAAATATGAGAGTGTAAGTAGATATTATTTGAGTAAGTCACTAATATTTTCCTTCGTATATATTGTTTCTCAGCAAAGGATGCATTCTTCTTCATCCTCGGCGCCATCTGACATTATAGCATTCTCTGTGTACGCTGACTTGAGGCTCCAGTTTGATAGGCTCCAAGGGAAGTACGACCGACTTATGGAGCGACTGGATGTAGCTTTTCAGGATGATACTCGGCTTAAGGAGGAACCTAAGGCACAGTTGATTGCGAGACTCGAGTCCTTGACGCAGTTCGTTAACACTAAGCTCGGGTAGATGCCAGCATACCGTGACCGCGGCAGCTAGTACACCATCCAGATGGTAGCAGATGAACTTCAGGGCATTGTGAAGGTACTTCAGGGAGAGCATTGTGAAGAGATTCTGATAGCTCGAGATGGTAACGAGGAGACCTAGGCAGATGACCGTTAGGCTGAATTAGGAGCCAGACTTCCTATTCCCTTTCCGGTTAGCTATCCTTTATGTTGATTGTATTTCTCGAACTATGTAGCTTCTTTATTTCCTTTCAGAACTATGATGTCGTTGACCTTTAAAATTCGAACCTTATTTGATTGCATTGTAAGATAAACCTTGTTTTAATAATTAATGCACTATCGTTCGTTTCATTATCGTTTCGTTATCGTTTCATTTCAACTTCGCTTTCATTTCTAGAATTGTATATCACCTCTTTTGCTAATTGAAATCCAAATGCATGTGACCCCCTTAATTTCGTAACACCTTGGCTTTAAAATGATTTCCATACTCCTAACTATTTTGTTAAACCTGTTATTTCATAATCATGCTTGAGATTATCGTAATTGTTCCAAGCTTACTTATGCACTTTTGTTGTCCCAATTTCACCTATCTTTTTCTGCATTCCTGCTTATAATCATGTATAACTTTGTTAAAATCTAAAATCATGTGATCAAATTAACCTTGTGACAACCTAGCTTTGAAATATATGTCATAATCATACCTGCTTGTTACCAATTTTCTTTTCAGAAATATGCCTCCTAAAAAGACAAAGCAAACTAGTACTTCTTCTGCAACCCACCCCAATATCCTTCGAATATTGGAAACTCTGCAACAACAAACTATTGTAATTGCCTAGCAACGACAAACTCTTCAACAAAAATTCCAACAATAACAATTTCAAAACCAAGAGATTCATGATCAACACCAACCAGATCCACTAGAGCCACCTCAAGAAATTGTGACTTTCAAAACTTTCCAGAATGTGAATCCTCCAGCCTTTTATGATACCACTGATCCAGTAGTAGCCAACACTTGGATAAGAGAAATGGAGAGATCTTTCGAATTGGTTCGACTAGGGGAAGAACAGAAGACCATATATGCCACATATTTCTTAAAAGGGGAAGCGATTTATTGGTGGGATTCAGTCAAAGTTTTGGAAGAAGTTCAATCGGTTACTTGGACTAGGTTTAAGGAGTTATTTTTTGAAAAATATTACCCCCGATATATGCAGAAACAGATGGAGATGAAATTTTTGGAATTGAAACAAGGAAGTATAACAGCCTTGGAATATGAGAAGAAGTTTACAGGATTGTCAAGATTTGTGACCAAGTATATGGATACGGATGAAAAGAAGGCTCAGAGATTTCAACAAGGGCTCGCATATTGGATTCGAGATAGAGTGTAGATGTTTGAGATTGGTACCTACGCTGGGGTAGTTCATAAGGCGGCATTGATTAAAAGTAATGGAGCACAATCCAGAAAGGAAAGAGATAATAAGAAGAGGAAAGTGTTTCATCAGAAGGAGAGGTCAGAATCAGGGTATCGGCAAGATAGAAATGTGAAGAGAATTGGATTTCAGAAAGGATGGAATGCATAGAAAAAAGGGGAAGTGAACAAGAGACAAGACAATAAAGGAAACCATCAACAAAATCAGGGTCAAGCAAATGATGACAAACAACCTAGGGTCGAATGTAGGCATTGTGGGAAGAAGCATTTGGGAATTTGCAACAAGCTCAACATGACATGTTATCGATGTAATCAGAAGGGACATTTGGCCAATGAGTGTAAGGTACAGAAACCTGGAGTAACATGCGACAAGTGCGGAAAAGTTGGACACAACGCCAAGGAGTGCAGGTCAATTGGATTAATTAAAACCATGATGAATATAGCAAGCACTAGCAACGCAGCACCACTAGAAATGTTGGCGTTCCCTCCACCACCTACAGTGACTCCACAAGCAACAACAAGGACTTTTAATTTGAAAATGAAGGATGTTGTTCAGAATTCCAAGGTGATAGCATGTAAGCTTTCGATAAACAATGTTGAAGCTAAAGTATTGATTGATTCAGGAACTTTTGCTAATAGTTTAAACTGTAATAAGAAGAATATGAGTGAAGCAATGAACATAGTAATTGCCAATCAAGAAAAGATACATGTGAGTCAATTTTTCCTCAATATGAGATTGACATCTCCAGGCATAAGTTTTCAGTCACCTTGATACTTTTCAAGTTCGGGGAGTTTGATATAATATTAGGAATGGATTGGTTAGGAAAGAATAATGCTCATATAGATTGTAGATCTAAGAAGGTCTATTTACGAGCAAAGAGTGGGAGTAAGGTCATATTTAAGGGCCAGAAGCAAGTGCAGTTATTTCTTATGGCTATTCAAGACAGCAAGCTACTTAGGAAAGGATGTGAAGCATATTTAGCCTATGTAGTAGATTCTGAGAAAGAAGTTCCTAGCATAGAGGAGATTCCAGTAGTGAAAGAGTTCCCAGATATGTTTCCAGAGGAATTACCAGGACTATCGCCAGATCGATAGATTGAGTTTGAGATTAATCTTGCCTCAGGTACTGAACCCGTTTCGAAGGCACATTATAGAATGGCACTCGCAGAGATGAAAAAGTTAGCGAGTCAGATACAAGAACTTTTGTATAAAGGTGTCATAAGGCCAAGTACGTCGCCATGGAGAGCACCAGTTCTTTTCGTAAAGAAGAAAGACGGAAGCATGAGACTCTGTATCAATTATCGGGAGTTGAACAAAATGACAATTAAGAATCGGTATCCTTTGCCGAGAATAGACGATTTATTTTATCAACTGAAAGGAGCAAAGTGTTTTTCGAAGATTGATTTGAGGTCAGGATACCACCAATTAAAGATTAAACCAGAAGACATCCTAAACACGGCATTTAGGATAAGATATGGACATTATGAGTTTTTAGTAATGCCTTTCGGATTAACCAATGCCCCTGCAGCTTTTATGGACTTAATGAATCAAGTTTTCAAGAAATACTTGGACCAGTTTGTTGTGGTATTCATTGATGATATTCTAATATATTCGAAGATGGAAGAAGAGCACAAACAACACTTGTGGATAGTTTTGGAGATTCTTAGACAAGAGGGGTTGTATGCAAAGTTCTCAAAGTGTGAGTTTTGGTTAAAAGAAGTTCAATTATTAGGGCATATAATTGGAAGCGAAGGAATTAGGGTGGACCCCGCAAAGATCGAAGCGATTATGAGTTGGGAGAGGCCAAAGACTCCTACAGAAGGAAGAAGCTTTCTAGGATTGGCAGGATACTATAGGAGGTTCGTAAAGGATTTCTCAAAGATTGCTACGCCACTGACCAAATTGACAAGGAAGAATCATAAGTTTGAATAGAATGCGAAATGTGAAGAAAGCTTTCAAGAGTTAAAACAGAAATTGGTTATCGCGCCAGTATTGGTACTACCCGACGACAAAGAAGATTTTGTGATATATAGTAACGCTTCGCATAAAGGATTAGGCTGTGTGCTAATGCAACACAATAAGGTGATTGCATATACACCACGACAGCTTAAACCTCATGAATTGAAATATCCGACCCACGATCTGGAATTAGCAGCCATAGTGTTCGCACTCAAGATATGGAGACATTACCTGTATGGGGAGAAGTGTGAAATCTACACGGATCATAAAAGCCTGAAGTATATATTCACCCAGAAGAAACTCAACATGAGACAACGGAGATGGTTGGAGCTAATCAAGGATTATGATTGTTCGATACATTACCATCCAGGAGAGGCGAATATAGTAGTTGATGTCTTAACTAGGAACGAAAGGTTAAATACGATAACCATGCCAAGAGAATCATCTGAAGAAATTGAAAGATTTAAGTTAGAACTATGTGTTTGTGGGACGTCGAAAGAGAATTATCATGGCATGACTTTTCAGCCAAAACTATTACAGAAGATTAAGAAATGCCAAGAAGAAGTGATGAGTCGAGAGAATAATCAACTGACGGGGGAAGAGACTTGTACGAAAAAGGATGAGCAAGGAATATTAGGATTTGCATCAAGGATTTGGATCCTTCAAGCGATTGAATTGAAGAACGAGATACTACCAGAAGCACACAACTCGAAATTTTTGATTCACCCAGGGAGCGTAAAGATGTACCAAGATTTGAAAAAGAAATTTTGGTGGCCAAACATGAAAAGAGAAATTGTAGAATGGGTCTCCAAGTATTACATTTGTCAAAGAGTGAAAGCGGAACATCAAAGACCGAGCAGATTGATTCAGCCATTGAAGATTCCTGAGTGGAAATGGGAAAATACATATGGGTTATAGTCGATCGCCTTACAAAATCGGCACATTTCTTACCCATCAACGAGAAGACTTCATTGGATCGGTTAGTTCATATATACGTGCGTGAAATTATGTTATGACACGGCATACCGATATCGATAGTTTTAGATCGAGATCCACGATTCAATTCGAGATTTTGGAGACAGTTTCAGGAGAGTTTGGGCACAAAGCTAAATATGAGCACCGCATATCATCCTCACACAGACGGTCAAAGTGAGCGAACTATACAAACAATTGAAGACATGTTGCGCAGCTGTGCAATTAATTTCGCAGGAAGTTGGGATGATCACTTACCACTAGTAGAGTTCTCATACAACAACATTTACCACTCCAGCATCGGAATGCCTCCATATGAAGTTTTATACAGAAGAAAATGCAGATCTCTGACAAATTGGGACGAGGTAGGAGAAGGAAAAGTTCTCGGCCCTGAATTAGTTCAACAAATGAAGGAAATAGTCGCCTTAATTCGTAAGAGACTAATTGCTGCCCAAGACAGAAAAAGGAAGTACGCAGATCCTTCCCGAAAGGATGTGAGTTTGCAAGTAGGTGAAGTTGTATTGCTGAAAGTGTTACCATGGAAGGGTTTGACTCGATTTGGAAAAAAGGGGAAATTGGCACCGCGTTATATTGGTCCTTTTGAAATTTTCAATCGAGTAGGAAAAGTAGCCTATGAGTTAGCTCTACCGCCTCAATATCAGCATGTTCATAATGTATTCCATGTGTCTTTTCTTAAAAAGTATAATCCGGATGTCAATCATGTGATAGAGTATGAGCCGTTAGAAATTCAGAAAGATTTGTCTTATGTGGAGCAACCTGTCAAAATACTCGACTGACAAGAGAAGAGTCTTAGAAATAAGACAGTAAAAATAGTGAAAGTCCTTTGGAGAAATCCCAAAGTCGAAGAATCGACATGGGAATTAGAGTCAGAAAAGCGAGTCTGGTACCCTCATTTATTTCCTTAGATTCTGAGGACAAAATCCTTTAAGGGGGGGAGGATGTCATAACTGTTATTTTGTTTGTCCTTAAATCGATATATATATATATATATATATATATATATGGGTATATTAAGTGAGTTAAATAAAAATTTTGTGAATATGTGTTTGTGTGATTAGAATTATGCTAAATAATTGTGTGATATTATTTGGAATTTTAGAAAAATAGGAATGCATTATTTTCTATTTATGTAGGTTATAAAATGCATTTTATTATCTAAGAAAAATCGTTTTTAAAAAAATTATTTAAAATTTCAAAATTTATCTTATTAAATCCCCAAAATTTTAAGCTATATTATGACACCACTCTTGCAATTTTTGAAATTATATTTTTGTTTATAAAATTTATTCTCTATAATTAAATTGATTATTAATTAGCAAATTACCTAGATACCCATGCATGCATTTTAATCCCAATATAAAGTCAAGGGTACCATTGGAATTTCAAACCCCACTAACTATTCTACACTAGTCAAGTTACCTAGTTAACCATGCATGCAAATTTGGTGTATTAGTGGGAGAGGGGTAAATTGGTAAAAATTTTGTCCACTCACCTTTGCATATGAATAAAAAGCCAAAAGTGATGATCAAAAGCCAATTATACACTCCATCACACCACATTACTCCACTCCACTCCATTTTTCTCTTTTCTTCTTCCTCTTCCCTCACCCTCTCGGCCGAACACCCTCATCCCCCATTCCCTTCCATTTTTCATCAATTTTACACCCTCTTCTAGTGTAATTTTACTTCCCATAATTAGTTTACTCACATCCCAAATATTTTTATGCTTAAAATTTGATGATTTATGGTTGCATGTTGTGTTTTTGTTTAAACTCAAAGAGAAAAACCTTGATTCTTGTGAATCCAAGGCTTCTCCATGAGATACATTACTTATGTGCTAGTATTATGTACTTTTTAAAAGAAACTTGATAAAACTCTTTGCATGTTAGTGATCATTCATTTTATGGCCATTTCTAGTCTTGCATGTTAGTTTTAAGATGAGTTTTTGATGGAAAACTATGATACTTTTGCTACTATATTCGAAAACATGCATGCATGAGTAAACTCTTAAAATTCGAATTTGTTTGTGCATAATTGATAAGTGGCATTTTATATCACTTAGAACGTCTTATTATGACTTGAATTGATGTCTTTAAATCAAGTATTTTGTGAATATGACGCATTTTTCTAGTGTTTTTACATTTCAGGGTATAACTTGCGTATGAAGGAAGAATTCATCAGAAATAAGCCTAGGGAAGTGCTTGGCATTGGATGTGGGAAGTTAGGAGCAGAACGCTGCAGAAATCGGGAGCGGAACGCTGCAGAAATCGGGAGCAGAATGAGGAATTTTCCAGTAGCCTGTTGGGCGCCCGCTCAGGGAAGCTGGGCGCCCGCTCAGGATGCTGGGCGCCCGCTCAGGAATGCTGGGCGGCCGCTCAGGGGCGAGAAATTTAATTCTTATTTTTACAATCCTTATTCTGTTGGACTTCTGAGACGGCTGGTTCTTGTGGGCTTCTATATAAGTAGTTTTCAGAGACGTTTCACGAGAGCGTGGTATCAAGCAAGGAGCAAGGAGAGAAGGAAGAAGACTGTTTTAGCACATCGCAACGAAGAAGAGGAAGCATACGTTTTCTTGTGATTCTTTTATTCGTTGTATCAGTGGATGCTAATTTTCCTTACTTTGAACCTTATTTCTCTTGTGACGTACTCTGGTTTTAATAAGTATTTTTATTAGTTTATATTGTGTGTTATTATCATGTTTTCATATGAACCCATGGTGACGATGAGTTCTATCATGGGCTAATCGTGATCATGGGATTGTAACGGATTTACTATGGAATTCTTTAGTTAGTTGTTTAATACCTTGGTGTATGATGATTGTATGATATCTAGCATAGGTTGTGCTTATTCGTCTTATGTGCATCGCGAACATATAAGATAGTCTGTTAATCTCCTGTGTAGCGACGGTGGATCTTGAGGTTTAGAACTTTCCATGCTAGCATAGGTTCATGTATGTGTATGCATGATTAGTGGGTAACTCTAACCGTTTTATTTGCCCTGTATAATCATAAAGAATAACATGTGCTTAAATCGTTATGTTGTCAAATTCTGTAGACATATAGGGTCTCAACATAATTGATGCCTATTCAACTTCTATCTTAATTGTGGATGTTTGTTAGAATGGTATTAGTACAACGAAAGTTGGCTTTTATCAGTTTCGTGTTGTTCGATTAATATCATCACTGTTACATGCTAAGGGTAATAACAATAACTATTGAATGAAGTAGTAATGAAGTTATGATCTCATGTGTGTTTAATATTATTAATTTAAGTGTCAATTAAGTGTTTAATTCTCGTAGTTAATTGTAGTTAATAATTAGTTAATCAAATCTAAGTGTTATTATCTTGACATTGAGAAGTAATCATATATTGGTGAGTAAGTGTTAATTGAACATAATTAGTCTGAGTCTCTGTGGGAATGAACTAGAAATTATTCTATATTATTTGCGAACGCGTATACTTGCGTGAATTATTAGCGCATGTTTTGTGCCTAACAAGTTTTTGGCGCCGCTGTCGGGGACTCGGTGTTAATTTGTTTAGTTTATGTACTTGCCATCAATGGTCATTAGGACTCATTGAGTAAGATTTGTTACTTATCGTTTCCGATTGTGTTTCAGGTACTCTAACGAGCGTTTATGCAAACACGTTCTTGCACTCGCAAGAGGACTTTAGATACGGCTGAGGAGACAGACTCAGTTCTTGATATTCCGGAGAAGATAGATTTTGAAGATTTGGATAAAGAGAGTGAGCAGAAAGAAACATTAATTATGGGTAATCGTATAGTTCTAGCAGCAGATCCGGCTCTTATGGATTTTTCTCGGCCTAAAATTGATGACATTCAGTCAAGCATCATTCATCCGGCTATTGAGGCCAATAATTTTGAAATCAAGTCGGGCACTATTCAGATGGTGCAGAATTCTGTTTCCTTCGGAGGTGCTGCGACTGAAGATCCCAACATACATATCAGGAATTTTGTCGAGATCTACAGTACTTTTAAATATAATGGTGTCACTGATGAGGTTGTCAAGCTGAGGCTTTTCCCATTCTCTCTTAGGGATAAAGCTAAGGACTGATTACATTCTTTACCAGCTGGGTCCATCACTACTTGGGAAGATCTTGCACAAAAGTTTCTGGTGAAGTTCTACCCAATGGCCAAGACTACAGCTATGAGGAGTGTTCTTACTCAGTTTGCGCAGCAACCAACAAAATCTATATGTGAAGCTTGGGAGCGCTACAAGGAGATGTTGAGAAAGTGTCCACATCATGGTATGCCTGACTGGATGGTGATCACTGGTTTCTATAATGGTTTGGGGGCCCAATCTCGGCCCATGCTCGATGCAGCAGCTAGAGGCGCCTTGTGGGCCAAAAGCTATACTGAGGCTTATAATCTTATTGAAACTATGGCTACAAATGAGCATCAAAACCCAACTCAAAGGATGATGTCTAGGAAGGTAGCAGGTATTCTGGAAGTCGATGCAGCTACAACTATTGCAGCGCAGCTCCAAGCGCTGTCTTTGAAGGTCGATTCTTTAGCCAACTATGGAGTCAATCAGATAGCTATGGTCTGTGAGTTTTGTGCAGATTCTCATGCTACAGATCAATGTTCTCTTGTTAATGAATCTGTTCAGTATGTGAACAATTATCAGCGATCGTAGCAGCCTGTGCTGGCTACTTATCATCCTAGCAACAGAAATCGTCCCAATTTCAGCTGGGGTAATAATCAGAATGCTGTTCAGCAACCATATCAGCAGCCTATCAGTAAGCAGTTTAATCCACCTGGATTCCAGCAACCACAGCATTATGCTCAAAGGCAATCATATCCTCAACAAGGAGGTGCTGCTCCACCTTCTAGTGCTGATTTTGAGGAGCTCAAACTGTTATGCAAAAGTTAGGCTGTTTCTATCAAGACCTTGGAAAATCAAATCGGTCAATTAGCCAATGATGTGCTTAATCATCAACCTAGCATACTTCCCAGCGATACTGAAGTGCCAGGCAGGAAGGAAGCTAAGGAATAAGTAAAGGCTGTTACATTAAGGTCTGGAAAAGTTGCTGATGCTGAAAAAGCAGAAGATGGAGAAGCTGAAGTTGTGGATGAAGAAGAGAAGCAAAAGGAGAAAGCGGCAGAACCAAGAAAGACTACTGTTGAACACACTCTGCCTGAAGCTAATACAGGGGAGAAATAGCTCTATCCTCCACCACCTTTCCCTAAGAGATTACAACAATAAAAATTGGATAAGCAGTTCGGTAAGTTTCTGGAGGTGTTCAAGAAACTTCGCATCAACATACCTTTCGCTGAGGCTCTGGAGCAAATGCCTAGTTATGCAAAATTCATGAAGAGTATTCTTTCGAGGAAGGTGAAACTGGATGACCTTGAGACCGTTGCTCTAACGGAAAAGTGCAGTGCTGTGTTGCAACAAAAATTACCTCCAAAGCTTAAAGATCCAGGTAGCTTCACCATTCCTTGCACCATCGGCAAGTTATCTTTCGATAAATGCATGTACAATTTGGGAGCAAGCATCAATCTGATGCCATTGTCTATCTTCAAAAAGTTAAATTTGCCTGATCCAAAGCCCACCTACATGTCTCTACAATTGGCTGATCGTCTATTACATACCCACGAGGCATCATGGAGGACGTGTTAGTAAAGGTGGATAAGCTCTTCTTCCCTGCAGACTTTGTCATTTTGGATTTTGAGGAAGATAAGAAGATTCCCATAATCTTGGGAAGACCTTTCTTGGATACAGGCCGTACCTTGATAGATGTGCAGAAAGGTGAACTTACTATGAGGGTGCATGATCAGGATGTGGCATTCAATGTATTCAAGGCGATGAAATTCCCTACACAAGACGAGGAGTGCTTAAAGGTGGATTTGATTGATTCTGCGGTAACTTCAGAACTTGATCATATGCTAATGTCTGATGCCTTAGAGAAAGCCTTGGTGGGGGAATTTGACAGTGAAGATGAGGATGGCAATGAGCAACTACAATATCTAAATGCTTCTCCTTGAAGACGAAAGCTAGACATGCCATTTGAATCTCTTGGTACTACTGATCTCAAGAATGCTGAAGGAAAGATCAAACCATCTATTGAGAAAACACCTACTTTGGAGCTTAACCATTGCCTGAACACTTGAGGTATACTTTTTTAGGTGATGCATCTACTTTACCTGTTATTATTTCATCTGACCTTTCAGGTAGTGAGGAGGACAAGCTCTTGAGGATCTTGAGAAAATTCAAATCGGCTATCGGATGGACTATAGCAGATATCAAAGGGATCAGCCCTTCGTATTGCATGCAAAAAATTCTGCTAGAGGAAGGTAGTAAGTCGACTGTTGAGCAACAGCGAAGACTTAATCCTATCATGAAAGAAGTGGTAAAGAAAGAAATTCTAAAGTGGCTAGATGCAGGAATCATATATCCTATTTCTGACAGTTCTTGGGTGAGCCCCGTGCAATGTGTACCTAAAAAAGGAGGTATAACTGTGGTAGCAAATGAGAAGAACAAGCTCATTCCCACTCGAACAGTCACAAGATGGAGGGTATGCATGGATTATAGAAAGTTGAACAAAGCCACGAGAAATGATCACTTCCCTCTTCCATTTATTGATCAGATGCTTGACAGGTTGGCTGGTCATTATTGTCTTCTGGATGGCTATTCAGGGTATAATCAGATTTGTAATAACCCCAATTTTTGGGAAATTTTGAAACCCTTATGAATAGTGTTTTTGCTGAATGAGAAAACTTTTCATGCCACACTAGGTAGGGGTTCTGATATGGATATTCTGAGATTTTATTAGTACTTTATATGGGATATAAGTGTATGTAAAGATCGTCAGAATCCAAATCCGAACACCTTGATTTTTCCGGAAATCCAATAGATACGGAAAGAATTGAGTATAAGGTAACAGGATAAAAGGATTTAAATTAAAGGATTATAATAGAGGATCATAAAAAGGAATATAATGTATTGAGAAAGGTTAGGGAACCTAAGTAATAAGATCCCGGGTATGATCCCTCAAACGATAAACGAAAACGAAAGTTAAGCGAACCGTATAACAGATCAGCGGTCATTAGGCAAACAATTAGGAAGTTAATCAAAGGGATTAGAGAGGATGATGTCACCCAACCAATGAGAAGAGGACAAGGAGGGGAGGATGACATCATGAGGATGACACAAGCATGACATGGGAAGGAAGGAGATGTGGTGACTTTTTAACCACACAAAATCAAGGGCAACTAGGTAATTTACTAAAACAAACACAAAAATCAAACCAACCAAGCCAAGCAAATCATTTTTCATCAAAATCAAACCAAGGCATTGTTCTTCATGCTCTCGGCTTTTTACTATTCCAAAGGCAAGGAATTTCAAAACTCAAGATCCAAGCCTCCTAAATTGGTAAGATAATTCCCTAATCATCCTTATGCTTAGTTAGGGCTATATCATGAGTTTAAGCCATCAATTCCTTCTCAATCTTCTTCATTTAATCAAAGAAGAAGACAATAAATAGTGTTTTCAAGTTTTTAACTTGAAATTTTTCTTGATTTCCTTGAAGATCCAAGCATTCCTAAGACTTCTCAAAGCTTCTTAAGGCTTCCTAGCTCCTCCCACCACTTCAAGGAAGGTATATCATCTCCAAACCCTAGATTCCTATATATTATAAGATGATTTTGATTAGTAGGGTGATATTGTAGCTTGATGTTTGTGATTTAGAGTTTGGGATTGAAATGGTATTGAATCGGATTGGTAAATCTTGTTGTTTTGGTTAAAAGAATGTAGTATAGTTAAATTCAAGCTTAGGCATAAGTATGAATGTTAAAATTGAATTGGTTGGGGTTGTTATGATGTGATAAGGATGGATGTTGGTAGTATGTTGGATTTGAGGTTGAATTGGGTTGGTTTTGAATGGTTTTAAATTGGGAAATCGCGTAAACATAGCCGTCGTAACGTCCGATTTTCTTTAGACTGTTTTTGTGCATAACATTAGGACCCGAGAACCCCCTTCTAGATTATGACCATTGCCATGTCTAGATAGCTTGTGTTACGAGCTTCGTTTTGATATGTAGTTCGTTTGATTCCGATGCACGGTTTAGGAGAAATGACCGTTTCAAGTAACGGCGTTTCGCGAACGAAACTTTTCCCCTCGCCTTACTTTGAAACAGAGGTTAAAGACCAAAAAGGGTTAATTAATGTATGAAACATTTGTGGTAAGTGGGTTAGGCAATTGGTAAGACACTCGCGAAGGAATCGCCTTAAAACTCGTAAAGGTTAAATTATTAAAAATGGCGGAGCCGAGGGTACTCGAGTGACTTAAGAGAACCAGCGAGCGCAAAACAAACGTTAGAGTCTAAGTTAGTTAAAGTATAGATTTACAAGTGACTTTGGTTTAATCCCAACTTACTTGTTGTTTATAGGTTACCAGACTCGTCCTGAGCCTTTTATCACCCCAAGTCGCTCAGGCAAGTTTTCTATCCGTTATACTGTTGTTGTGATGTATACTCTTGTATATGTATTATCTTGCGATAGAAGCATGTTGGTTAATTAGCAAATGTTGCAATATATTGAAGCATGCTGCTATGGTATATATATATGCATGCCTGTTTCGTATCCTTGCTATATATATCTGTTGGTTCAGTTGATAATACCTATGCTAGAGGATAGCAGTATTTGCATATACCCTTAGTATAGGGACCCAAAGGTGAAAATATTTTCTAAACCGGGAGTCGAGGATCCCGAGTAGATTTTGTATATATGTATATATATATATATATTTATATATATATGGTCATAGTTTTCAAAACTATTAATCGAATAAGGGTTATTCGATAACTTTATATTAATTATTGAATATTATTTCGAATATTATTCGAGGGCTTATGACTCCTTTATATTATTATTGAATATTACTTGGATATTCATTCGAGGATGTATGACTCCTTCATTTTATGAATATTATTTATAATATTCATTCGAGGTATTATGACTCCGCTTATTACTTAATAATATTTTTTATTTTATTAAAGAATAAGGTGTCAATAATCAAACTTATTTTCGATTATTCAAATAAAGATAGTACTTTCATATAAGTATCTCTTTGGTTATTTGATATCCATTTCAAGTATAAGTTTTAATACTTCTACTTCGATTATTTTTATAAAGATTATTCTTTATGGGAATATTATTTAAATAATAATATTCAGACATTTTCTAAATATAATGGGGACTGATTTACTTCATTAAATCAGCTTTACTCCAAACACTCTCTTTAAAGTGTTTTCGAGTCTTCAAAATGATTTTAAAAAGTTAGAGCGGATCCCAAAACTCATTTTTATATTTAAGATCTTCCTTTTAAGGGGATTTAAATACTCGCTCAAAATCTGGGGAATCCGGCTCTGTGGTGTATTTTATATTCGCAACAAGGTTGCAGTTTTGGTAAATGAATTGATTACTTACCCAACGTTCGGGAAGTAAGTCCATCTATTGAGTCGGCATAAGCAACATGGGCTCAGTGGGCGTCCATGATAGTGTAAGTGGCTCAGTGGGAGTCCATCAAATGCATAAGTGGCTGAGTGACAGTCCAGCATAAGGTCCTATTACGACCAGGGTGATGACCAGTGGGGAATTCGTCCATCTACTAGTAGAAAAGGTTACTTATGGGTATCTTTGCCTGATCAGCAAGATATCTGGTTTATGCCAAAATTCTTTTCCTTTCCAAAATTCATTGGATGTTTCAAACTCTGTTCATACTTAACATGACAGAGGTTTTCAGGAAATGTATAAAGGAAGATGTATATGTGGATATATATATATATATATATATATATATATATCAGAACTTAATGAAGTATGTCATAACTTCATTTCCTTTAATAATATTTTAAAGATTGAATCTATTCAAATCTTGTCTTGTAGTCTCATCTATGTGATGAACTTTTGAAACTGATTATAACTTGAACGGTGGTAGTTCAAGTAGTATTTGGGAAAGATATAAGTATATTGGGGTATCTTGTAACTTCATCTTTTAAACTTATATCTAGTTAATGATTGTCTTATGAATGACAAAGATTTTCAGAAAAACGTTGAGACAAGGTTAGATATATGAGATCACCTTGCAACGATATTTTTTTTATACAGTTATACACTGGAACTTTGTGTGTATTATGCACGGAAGGGGACTTCCAATATTTTGAAAAGTATATATGTATATATATATACTGAATATTTTGCGACTTCATCGCATTAAGATATCAAACTTGGTTCATTTCTTTTGACCAAGATTTTCATGAGTACTATGAGAAGGCTCATATTGTTAATCACTATACATATTATTTTGGTGGGCTTGCTGCTCACCCTTGCTTTCTTCTTTCATCACACAACAACAGATAGAAAAGATGAACAGGACCAAGCTCCCGATTCGCAAGCGGTTAGAAAACGTTCTGCAGTCTTCTGGAAGCGTTGATGCCGCCGTAGCTGAGGTAGGAGCTATCAGTAGGCTAGGTTTTCAACTATTGATGAACCAAACCTATGTTTAATATGAATTGTAATAATGGCAAAGAAATATAAATTCATTCAGAACCCTTTTGAGGTGTAATGGCTTATAATTATGGAATAAAACGACTTGTGTTATTTTTGAGTATTCATCTCTGAGACTATAACGTGTGGTGTGTGTTTATTGTGGGGTCACAGTACAGAGTAGTTGAGTAATTATTAAGATTGGGTGTTATTAAGGGAAATGGAACTCGTGACAACCCGGATCCCCGACCCCGGATTTGGGGGTGTTACAGAAATGGTATCAGAGCTAAGCGTTATAAACCTCAGAGATGATGTGACGTTAAGATAATAAGTTCACTAAGATAATAAGAACTCTTTCCAAGTTTATAGTCGGGCTACCTAACGTAGCATTGACAGTTAAAACCCTTACGGGAACCCTTATAAGTGTCGTGATAGTAACATAGTTCATTCTCGTATAGGGCAGCGGGGCACCGAACCTTGAGGTTCAGGAGCATCAGCATGAGGATGTTTTATTACAAGTTGGAGATCAAATTGTGAATCTGATGGAGTACCCTAATGAGGGACCGGATGAGGTTTAGATAGAGAATGTTGCGGTTGAGGATGTTATTCCGGAAAGGATTGTGGCTGAGGAGGATCTCATGGAGGATCCTGATGAGAATGAAGAGAGGACCGCTGAGGAACTGATGACCGTAGTCAGGGCGACTACCAGAGCAAGAATGGCCGTGTGGGTGGCACTAGAGGATGAAGAGTTACCAAGGGCACAAAGGTTAATGAGGGCAGAAGAAGTGGGGCCTTCCACGACCCCAATTATACCAGTATCAGACCCTCCTCCAGAGGCTCCTGTAGACATCCATGAGGTTCCACCAATTCCTGTCCCATCCCCGGTACAGAGCCCAGCACCTACTGAGGAAATTCCACCTTTATCTCCTGCACCATTGTCACCTGATACCGTGCTTGGTTATCCATTTGGATCTCCTGGGTCTGCACCACCTGCACCCCATGGACTGCTAGATGCTACCACTCAGGTTTCTCTTATCGCCGATTATCACATGACTTTGGGCGGCCTGTCCGAGGCCCGTAATGTTAGGAGTGATCTATTGGATCGACTTACTGCACCGAGGATTGAGGGTGGGATACTTCCGGCAGGATTAGCGTATAGCATGGAAAGGATTGAGGCTACCACCCGTGTTACAGCTAGAGGCCATCTTGAGGGTCAGGTTGATCCAGCTCTACTTGCGACTATCTTAGACCTCATCACCTCTGTGATGGAGCAGGTTAGGGATGTCGTGCGTGCTCGCATCTCTTAATCCATGGTAGTGTGCAGAGCCAGAGCAATCAAACAAGGGTTTCATGTAGCACCGCTTTTGGAGGATTAGCCTAAGTTACGGATGATTAGTTTTAATGACTAGATGATTATCTATGATAATACCTTCGGGATAAAAGCGATCAGATCAAATGATGTAATTCTCTTTAATGTGTTCAGTTGTTGTACCCTCGAATAAATGGTTATGTATATATTCATTAATTTCAGTTCAGATCAGTTTGTTGTGATAAGATCACATTGTTAATTGCTCTATTAACACTTAAGAGAGTGTCATGAAGTTTATAGAACTTGAGAATTCATAATTCGCAATCGTGCAAGGACTGAACGGGGGAAAGACTTAAGCAAAGTAAGTAAGACAAATATCCGGAGATTTTCAAAATTTTTCCAAGTAATACGCCCCCACAAGGAATAAGATTAGGGGCAAACCTTGAATGTGATAATCAGGGAGGTCGCAATTAAGATATAAGGAACCCAGAACATAATGAAGTGGAAAATGAGGATTTTAAATTAAAAGATGACCCCAATTATGGGGAGTAGGAAGAAATATTTAGACTAAGAAAGCAGAAGTCGAGCGAGATAAAGAGACCCGAGACGGTACTCCTATACGGAAATTCATGGACCTGTCTAAACAGAACTTATACTTTATTCCCAACCACCACCATGAGGAAGCAATGCGGTAGGAAATTCTTTCATGACCTTTAAATCGCTAAGCTCTCAGAGTTCCAAGGAACAGGCTGACCCAGTCGAGGCAAGAGCCTGGCTAAAGGAAATATAGGAATCATTTGAGATTCTAAATGATTGACGAACCACAAAAGACTGTTTTTGTCACTTACCCTCCTAAGAGAGAGACCACCCGCTGCTGAAAGGCCAAGGAAGGCACGAAGCAAGAGATTACAATAAACTGATTAAAGTTCAGTCAATTGTTTTCAGGAAAGTACTTCCCAAGGTTATGGAGATAGTGTAAAAGCTTTAGAGCCAGAACAAAGGCGGACGAGTATGATGAAATATGAAGCTAAGTTGTAAAAGTTGTCAAGATTCGTTCTGATGACAAGAATCCCAGAACGATGTGATGCTTGAAGTCAATGATTAGTGGGTTCATGAAATAATGATAAGAGAAAGGAAAATAAAAAGAAACTAAAGTGGAAAGGAATATAAAGGCAATAGAGTTTGAGGAATGATAAGGGAGTTGGGTATGAGGAAACCCTAAAGACTCGTAGCAATAGAAATAGAAAATTAAGTAATCGTCAGGATGAGGGTGATTCACCATGAGTTAAAGTTGATGATTGAAGGAATAAGAGATACATATATTTTATCCCCTGTAAGTTGGGAGGATTTGAGGAAAACTTGAGATAGTTCGAAGGATAAATATGAGACGCGGATAGACTGAGGAGACAAGGAAGTAAGAAATTAGGAAAATTGGATGAAGGAAGTGACCTTCAAGAATGTGAAGTGTAAGACCGGTGGCTTGATATCCAGAAAGGGAGACGCCAGGTATGAAAGATATCCCAACATTGAGATGACTGTTGAGATAAATAACAAAATTAAATAAGGAATTATTAAGAAGAAGTTCACGTTGAACACGACCAATATCTTCCAGAACATCCTTGTTATCGTTACCATATTAGGCAAGAAAAGCGGATAACCGTTGTTATCTTTTGGAGGCCATATTGATTGACCTCATTTTGAATACAGATGTTATTGTGAAATTAGGTATATACTATCGAGGTGGAAATGATTGAATAAGACACCCTTATCAGGGTTATATGACTTGATTTATCCATGGAAGGATGCAGGTACCTTTTAAAGGTGGAATTAAGGATAAAACATCGGTAACTTAAAACGAATCCTAGGGGAATGCATAAAGGCTGGCATTTCACCCTTAATAGGGATAGTATGAGTTTTGACAGTATGAATTGGAAAGGATTAAGGTAATAACAACCTTTAAGAATCAGTGGAGAAATTTTTCAGAAGTATATAGACAATGATTCTGGTATTAATAAATGGTATCTTGATACGCCCTGTATCTAGGGAATACAGGAGGAACGATTCAAGGATAACCTTAGAGGTTTTACAAGGAGAAAGGTAATATTCAAAATTCTCAAAAATAGAAATGTTGATAAAGGAAATATGACGTAATTATAATGATGCCAAGTGGGGCACGTGTTAAACCACGAGAAAGTATGGATCGAACCAGTAAAGGTCGAAATTGTTCAGGGCAATTAGGACCTAAGATAAAAGATGTTCTAAGTATGATTGAGAGTCAGTCGTGACAGTGATTAACCTCTAAAGATTGAGGCAATAACTTATGGAAAAATGGTGATATTTTTTTTTAATTTACTCATCAGATATTAAAGAAAAGCATTTTCACATAAGCAGTGATTGAAATGAGGTAGAAAATTTATTTGGAGGTGGTTAAAATGACATTGACTGTAAGGAAATTTTACTATCAGGAAAGGCCAAAGAGGTGGCCGACACGTTAAGTGTAAAATGACAATTATAGGCGCTTGTGCCAAAGGAATACAGTGATGATGGTTAAAGCTATGAAGGTTGTATTATGGTTTGGAGGATTGACATTCCTTCTGATGACTGTGCAATATCCAACCGTAATAGTAGTTGGTAAAGGTTTAATTCGTGTAATCGCCATGAACGGGCTATCTATCTTAGAAGATCCTATCTTGAGATAAGCCAGGACCATGTTTCAAAAAGGACTAGACGAACCTTTGAGTAAGTCTTCTATTTAAGGCATATGATTTGGAATGGTATTAACCTGCTATCGTTGCTTTGATTAAAACTCTTCTGCAATTTTATCCGCTTCATGTCATGTATGTATGTCAGGATCAGGAGTGTTCTTCATGAATCAGGAATGGTGATTATGTTACCTCCTTAGAATGATTTGATACGACATGTATGCACTCCGTATGGTTAGATATTAAGATTTCATAGAATGTGAATGACGACAGTAGGTCAGTAGGGGACCATAGTAATGCAGCAATGATTCTGTGAGTAATGAGCTGGTTACAACCGTAAGAGTTGTATTGGAATGGATGTTGAGATTAAATACCACTAATCGGGTGGTGGTAGTGTATAAGTTATCATTGATAGACTAATTAAGTAGAGTATCTACCTATTGAATATTTATTCTTTCTTATCAATAGAGAGTCGTATTATTATACGAGGAAGGTTACGGTGCAAGCATAGAATTCAAGTAACGATGATGTCTAGAATGAGACCCCAGGTTCGATTTTCGATATCGAAGAAGTTTCAAAGGTGATTGTGTATAAACTCGAGGAAGAGCATGGGTCCATAGAATGATGGACGGAATAGCAAAAATATTTAGGCATGTGAAATAGGATGCTATAATACTTGATGTTGATATAAATACATATAAGTTTTGTTCTCCTATGACAAACCTCTATAGTTCAGAGGTAGGTTTCAAGCCAGATATTTTGTGGCAGTATATTTTTATATATATATATACAATTCTCTTCAGTTCATTCTTTTCTCTTCTTTTCATTTCATGTAAGCTGAGAAGAACAACCCTTCCAGAAGTGGAGGTATTGCTGAATGACTATCTATCTGTGTGATAGAAGCCTAGTAGGATACCATCTATTGTTTAATTGCTTGTCAAGTACTAAAGGCTGGCCACCTTCTGTACTAACTATGCGATATAACAAGTGTTCATGATCATAATGATCTCTCAACAAATTCCTTTACTTCTATATGACTGATCAAACTTTGGGAAATAGAAACAGCTGAAAAAGGATAATAAAATTGTGATAGTATTCAGGATGGGAACACATTCGTGATACTAAGGTTGACGTGGTTATTAAAAGGTTATAGAACGCTAACGAGCAAAAGTATAACCAGTATAATATTAGGAACAGAAGGTGATAGCGATTACGAACTGGAAAAGAATGGGTATTGAGAAGCAAAAGCTCTAATGCTAAAAGTTATAATGAGAGTCTGTGCAATAGACTTGAAAGAAATTGGAATGATCACTTAACACGGATTGAGTTTCTTACGACAATAGATCATATGTCATTATCGAGATGTCCTTGAGGGAAGATAATGTCGATCTCCCTTATGTTAGGATGAAGTTGTAGAGCGCAAGATGCTCAGACCAGTAGTGGTCCAAAGGACCAAGGATATAATAGATCTAATCAGAGGACGGCTGGTAGTAGCCCAAGATGGACATAAAAAGTATGTTGATTTGACACGAAAGGACAAGGAATGGGAAGTAGGGGACCTAGTGTTGTTATAGGTATTCCCTTGGAAGAGGTTAATGAGATTCGGAAAGAAAGGAAAGCTAAGTCCACCAATTGTTGGACCCTTGGATATATTAAGAAGTATTGGGAAGTTAGCATATGAGCTAGCCTTACCCCAGCACATGTAGCAAGTCATAACGTGTTTCACGTATCAATGTTAAGGAAGTGTAATTCGGATGCCAGATAATTAGGGGCATATGAGCGCATAGACATGCAACCAGACGTAACCTATATGGAGCAGCCAGGAAGGGTTATAGAGTAAAAAGGAACAAGCACTTAGGAGAAGGGTTATCAAACTAGGCGGAGTTTGGTGGTAGGACCACAATATGGAAAAATTTACTCGAGAGTTAGAAAGTGCAATGCTAAGAGAGTATCCCTATTTATTTTCAATTTGATTCCGGGACGGAATCCTTTTAAGGAGGGGAGACTGTAATAACCCCAATTTTTGGGAAATTTTGAAACCCTTATGAATAGTGTTTTTGCTGAATGAGAAAACTTTTCATGCCACACTAGGTAGGGGTTCTGATATGGATATTCTGAGATTTTATTAGTACTTTATATGGGATATAAGTGTTTGTAAAGATCGTCAGAATCCAAATCTGAACACCTTGATTTTTCCGGAAATCCAATAGATACGGAAAGAATTGAGTATAAGGTAACAGGATAAAAGGATTTAAATTAAAGGATTATAATAAAGGATCATAAAAAGGAATATAATGTATTGAGAAAGGTTAAGGGAACCTAAGTAATAAGATCCCGGGTATGATCCCTCAAACGATAAACGAAAACGAAAGTTAAGCGAACCGTATAACAGATCAGCGGTTATTAGGCAAACAATTAGGAAGTTAATCAAAGGGATTAGAGAGGATGATTTCACCCAACCAATGAGAAGAGGACAAGGAGGGGAGGATGACATCATGAGGATGACATAAGCATGACATGGGAAGGAAGGAGATGTGGTGACTTTTTAACCACACAAAATCAAGGGCAACTAGGTAATTTACTAAATAAAACACAAAAATCAAACCAACCAAGCCAAGCAAATCATTTTTCATCAAAATCAAAAAGAAACTAAGGCATTGTTCTTCATGCTCTCGGCTTTTTACTATTCCAAAGGCAAGGAATTTCAAAACTCAAGATCCAAGCCTCCTAAATTGGTAAGATAATTCCCTAATCATCCTTATGCTTAGTTAGGGCTATATCATGAGTTTAAGCCATCAATTCCTTCTCAATCTTCTTCATTTAATCAAAGAAGAAGACAATGAATAGTGTTTTCAAGTTTTTAACTTGAAATTTTTCTTGATTTCCTTGAAGATCCAAGCATTCCTAAGACTTCTCAAAGCTTCTTAAGGCTTCCTAGCTCCTCCCACCACTTCAAGGAAGGTATATCATCTCCAAACCCTAGATTCCTATGTATTATAAGATGATTTTGATTAGTAGGGTGATATTGTAGCTTGATGTTTGTGATTTAGAGTTTGGGATTGAAATGGTATTGAATCGGATTGGTAAATCTTGTTGTTTTGGTTAAAAGAATGTAGTATAGTTAAATTCAAGCTTAGGCATAAGTATGAATGTTAAAATTGAATTGGTTGGGGTTGTTATGATGTGATAAGGATGGATGTTGGTTGTATGTTGGATTTGAGGTTGAATTGGGTTGGTTTTAAATGGTTTTAATTTGGGAAATCGCGTAAACATAGCCGTCGTAACGTCCGATTTTCTTTAGACTGTTTTTTTGCATAACATTAGGACCCGAGAACCCCCTGCTAGATTATGACCATTGCCATGTCTAGATAGCTTGTGTTACGAGCTTCGTTTTGATATGTAGTTCATTCGATTCTGATGCACGGTTTAGGAGAAACGACCGTTTCAAGTAACGGCGTTTCGCGAACGAAACTTTTCCCCTCGCCTTACTTTAAAACAGAGGTTAAAGACCAAAAGGGTTAATTAATGTATGAAACATTTGTGGTAAGTGGGTAAGGCAGTTGGTAAGACACTCGTGAAGGAATCGCCTTAAAACTCGTAAAGGTTAAATTATTAAAAATGGCGGAGCCGAGGGTACTCGAGTGACTTAAGAGAACCAGCGAGCGCAAAACAAACGTTAGAGTCTAAGTTAGTTAAAGTATAGGTTACCAGACTCGTCCTGAGCCTTTTATCACCCTAAGTCGCTCAGGCAAGTTTTCTATCCGTTATACTGTTGTTGTGATGTATACTCTTGTATATGCATTATCTTGCGATAGATGCATGTTGGTTAATTAGCAAATGTTGCAATATATTGAAGCATGCTGCTATGGTATATATATATGCATGCCTATTTCGTATCCTTGCTATATATATCTGTTGGTTCAGTTGATAATACCTATGCTAGAGGATAGCAGTATTTGCATATACCCTTAGTATAGGGACCCAAAGGTGAAAATATTTTCTAAACCGGGAGTCGAGGATCCCAAGTAGATTTTGTATATATGTATATATATATATATTTATATATATATATGGTCATAGTTTTCAAAACTATTAATCGAATAAGGGTTATTCGATAACTTTATATTAATTATTGAATATTATTTCGAATATTATTCGAGGGCTTATGACTCCTTTATATTATTTTTGAATATTACTTGGATATTCATTCGAGGATGTATGACTCCTTCATTTTATGAATATTATTTATAATATTCATTCGAGGTATTATGACTTCGCTTATTACTTAATAATATTCTTTATTTTATTAAAGAATAAGGTGCCAATAATCAAACTTATTTTCGATTATTCAAATAAAGATAGTACTTTCATAAAAGTATATCTTTGGTTATTTGATATCCATTTCAAGTATAAGTTTTAATACTTCTACTTCGATTATTTTTATAAAGATTATTCTTTATGGGAATATTATTTAAATAATAATATTCAGACATTTTCTAAATATAATGGGGACTGATTTACTTCATTAAATCAGCTTTACTCCAAACACTCTCTTTAAAGTGTTTTCGAGTCTTCAAAATGATTTTAAAAAGTTAGAGCGGATCCCAAAACTCATTTTTATATTTAAGATCTTCCTTTTAAGGGGATTTAAATACTCGCTCAAAATCTGGGGAATCCGGCTCTGTGGTGTATTTTATATTCGCAACAAGGTTGCAGTTTTGGTAAATGAATTGATTACTTACCCAACGTTCGGGAAGTAAGTCCATCTATTGAGTCGGCATAAGCAACATGGGCTCAGTGGGCGTCCATGATAGTGTAAGTGGCTCAGTGAGAGTCCATCAAATGCATAAGTGGCTGAGTGGCAGTCCAGCATAAGGTCCTATTACGACCAGGGTGATGACCAGTGGGGAATTCGTCCATCTACTAGTAGAAAAGGTTACTTATGGGTATCTTTGCCTGATCTGCAAGATATCTGGTTTATGCCAAAATTCTTTTCCTTTCCAAAATTCATTGGATGTTTCAAACTCTGTTCATACTTAACATGACAGAGGTTTTCAGGAAATGTATAAAGGAAGATGTATATGTGGATATATATATATATATATATATCAGAACTTAATGAAGTATGTCATAACTTCATTTCCTTTAATAATATTTTAAAGATTGAATCTATTCAAATCTTGTCTTGTAGTCTCATCTATGTGATGAACTTTTGAAACTGATTATAACTTGAACGGTGGTAGTTCAAGTAGTATTTGGGAAAGATATAAGTATATTGGGGTATCTTGTAACTTCATCTTTTAAACTTATATCTAGTTAATGATTATCTTATGAATGACAAAGATTTTCAGAAAAACGTTGAGACAAGGTTAGATATATGAGATCACCTTGCAACGATATTTTTTTTATACAGTTATACACTGGAACTTTGTGTGTATTATGCACGGAAGGGGACTTCCAATATTTTGAAAAGTATATATGTATATATATATACTGAATATTTTGCGACTTCATCGCATTAAGATATCAAACTTGGTTCATTTCTTTTGACCAAGATTTTCATGAGTACTATGAGAAGGCTCATATTGTTAATCACTATACATATTATTTTGGTGGGCTTGCTGCTCACCCTTGCTTTCTTCTTTCATCACACAACAACAGATAGAAAAGATGAACAGGACCAAGCTCCCGATTCGCAAGCGGTTAGAAAACGTTCTGCAGTCTTCTGGAAGCGTTGATGTCGCCGTAGCTGAGGTAGGAGCTATCAGTAGGCTAGGTTTTCAACTATTGATGAACCAAACCTATGTATAATATGAATTGTAATAATGGCAAAGAAATGTAAATTCATTCAGAACCCTTTTGAGGTGTAATGGCTTATAATTGTGGAATAAAATGACTTGTGTTATTTTTGAGTATTCATCTCTGAGACTATAACGTGTTGTGTGTGTGTTTATTGTGGGGTCACAGTACAGAGTAGTTGAGTAATTATTAAGATTGGGTGTTATTAAGGGAAATGGAACTCGTGACAACCCGGATCCCCGACCCCGGATTTGGGAGTGTTACAAGATTTGCATTGCACCAGAAGATCAAGAAAAGACTACCTTCACTTATCCATTCGGCACATTTGCTTTTCGCAGAGTTTCGTTTGGCTTATGTGGTGCACCTGCCACTTTTTAGAGATGTATGATGGCTATATTCTCTGATATGATTGGAAACAATGTCGAAGTGTTCATGGACGACTTCTCCGTCTTTGGACATTCGTATGATGAATGCTTGAATAATCTTCGTTCGGTGCTCAAAAGGTGTGTGGAAACTAATTTGGTGCTCAATTGGGAAAAATGTCACTTTATGGTGCGTGAAGGCATTATTCTTGGGCATAAAGTCTCTAGCAAGGGTCTTGAGGTGGACAAAGCCAAGGTGGGAGTCATTGAAAATCTTCCACCACCTATTTCTGTGAAAGGAATCCGTATTTTTCTTGGTCATGCGGGTTTTTATCGGCGTTTCATCAATGACTTCTCGAAGATATCTAATCCGTTGTGCAACTTGCTTGAGAAAGATGTGCCTTTCAATTTTGATGATGAATGTTTGGCGGCATTCGAGACTCTCAAGAAGAGTTTGATAACTGCACCAGTTATTACGACACCTGATTGGACAGAACTTTTTGAGATGATGTGTGATGCGAGTGATTATGCAGTGGGAGCAGTTCTTGGGCAGCGCAAGAATAATCTTTTTCATGTGGTCTACTATGCTAGTAAGACACTTAATGGAGCTCAAATGAACTAAACCACTACTGAGATGGAGCTCTTGGCTATAGTCTTTGGTTTCAAAAAATTTCGATCTTATCTACTTGGGACAAAGGTGACAGTATTCACTGATCATGCTGCCATTCACTATCTAGTCTCAAAAAAGGATTCGAAGCCTAGACTTATTTGTTGGATGCTCTTGCTACAGGAATTTGAGTTAGAGATCAAGGATCGAAAAGGTACTGAGAATCAAGTAGCTGACCATCTCTCTAGATTGGAGAATCCCGGTTCGGCTTCACATGATAAGACATTGATTAACGAATCTTTTCTGGATGAGCAGTTGTTCGCAGTTCAAGAGGAAGAGCCATGGTTCACAGATATTGTGAACTATCTTGTCAGCAATATAATGCCTCTTAACATGAATGCGGCTCAAAAGAAGAAGTTTCTGCATGAGGTGAAGTGGTACATGTGGGATGAACCATATTTGTTTAGACAGGGAGTTGACCAGATCATCAGGAAATGTATCCCATTCTGTGAGACGGAGGGGATATTACGAGACTGCCATTCCACAGTTTATGGTGGACATTATGGAGGTGAAAAGATGGCAGCTCATATTCTGCAAGCAGGTTTTTTCTGGCCTACTTTATTTAAGGATGCGCATCAGTTCGTTTTAAGATGTGATCGTTGCCAAAGAGTGGGGAACCTTACTAGAAAGGATGAGATGCCTTTAAATGTGATGCTTGAAGTCGAGGTCTTTGATGTTTGGGGAATCGATTTCATGTAACCATTTGTCTTGTCCGGTAATAATCAGTACATCTTGCTGGCAGTCGATTATGTCTCGAAATGGGTAGAAGTCAAGGCTCTACCGACGAATGATGCAAAGGTAGTGTTGAGTTTTCTCCATAAGCAGATATTCACAAGGTTTGGAATGCCACAGGTAATCATAAGTGATGAGGGGTCGCATTTATGCAACCGTAAGTTCACTTCTATGATGCAGCGCTTTAATGTGAATCATCGTATTGCTACTGCCTATCATCCGTAAACTAATGGTCAAGCTGAAGTGTCTAATAGAGAGATCAAGCGTATTCTGGAGAAAGTTGTTTGTCCTTCAAGGAAGGATTAGTCTTTAAAGCTCGATGAAGCTGTTTGGGCTTATAGAACAGCATACAAGACTCCACTTGGGATGTCCCCATTTCAACTTGTTTATGGTAAGGGATGCCATTTACCTACGGAGCTTGAGCATAAGGCTTATTGGGCATTGAAGAAGTTGAACCTTGATCTAGATGCAGCTGGGAA
This sequence comes from Apium graveolens, assembly GCF_009905375.1. Taxonomy (NCBI): domain Eukaryota; kingdom Viridiplantae; phylum Streptophyta; class Magnoliopsida; order Apiales; family Apiaceae; genus Apium; species Apium graveolens. Next base: position 44,300,447 of record NC_133654.1, read on the forward strand.
GAAGCGAATGCTTCAGTTAAATGAACTTGATGAATTTGGACTTCAAGCGTACGAGAACAACAAAATATACAAGGAAAAAGTAAAAAGGTGGCACAACAGGAAGCTATCTCCTAAGTCATTCGTGCTGGGGCAGCAAGTTCTTTTATTCAACTCTCGTCTCCGACTTTTTCCTGGAAAGTTGAAATCAAGGTGGTCTAGACCTTTTATCGTCAAAACTGTGTTTCCACATGGAGCGGTGGAGATTTTTGATGATGATCCGGGACAAGCATTCAAGGTTAATGGTCAGCGACTGAAGCATTACTATGGGGACACGGCAAACCGGGAAGTGGTTAGTACCATTTTATTGTCAACTTGATCGAAGTACTCTATGTCAAGCTAATGACGTAAAAGAAGCGCTTCTTGGGAGGCAACCCAAGATTTGTGACTATAGGAACCCTTAGAAGTTAGTAACCTATCCAAAACCACAAAAAAATTAGAAAAATTGAGCAGGAAAAAAAATTCCAGGGACCCTATGGGCGCCCGCACAGGAAAACTGGGCGGGCGCTCAGGAGCTTAGGCTCCCGCTTAGGAATGCTGGGCGGCCGTTCAGGACCCGACTGTCAGAATTTTTTTTGCCTTATAAAAAATCCAAAAAAAATCAGAAAAACCCAAAAACAAAATACAAACCCATAACCCATGATTTCTTTTACACAACCCACATTTTATCTCCCACAAACCCCACTCCTACTCTAATTTTAACCCTAATTCCTACCCTATATATACACACAACTCCTCCATATACACTCCCATATACTTTCAACTTTAAAACTCTCTCCTACACTCAAAACACAACTCTTAAACACTTTTTCTCAGTTTCAATAGCACCCAAGAGATCCCGAACTATTGATAGCAGCAGCACCGTTCCAACTGCTGATTCTTCGAGGGGAACTGCTGCGAGACCTCGTTTGGTGGATAGGGATGCTGAGGAGGAGTATACTCGGCTTCTGACTAAGCCGATTCTGAAGGAGAGGGGATTTTTACCATCGGGAAGGGATGGTGAGTTGTTACCGATGATTGCTAAAAAGGGGTTGATTTCTTTTTGTGAGTCGCCGGAGGCGGTTCCAATGAGTGTGGTTCGTGAGTTTTATGCGAATGCCAAGGCTAAAAAGAATGGGTTTACTGTTGTTCGGGGGCTTACTGTGGATTATCAGCTGGAGGCGATTCGCCGTGTTATTGGGCAGCGACAACGGAAGCCCACGGAGGATAATTGGAATGAGAAGACCCCCGAGAATTTTGATCTGGATTTGATTTGTGCTACTCTCTGTCAGCCGGGCACGGTGTGGAAGTTCAAGACGGGATCTAACGAGTATCGTTCTTTTCCAGTGATTGCGATGAATAGGTATGCCCGTGTATGGAATGCTTTTATTTGTGCTAATATTTTGCCTACTTCGCATGCACATGAGGTTACAGTTGAGTGAGCAAGGTTGTTATGGGGGATCTTGAAGGAGGAGTATTATGTGGACCTTGGTGAGTTCATCTACCAAGGGATTTTAAAGTTTTTGAGGGGAGCGAAACACATGAACATCCCTTATGCATCTACTGTCTCGAAGTTGTGCAGAGCAGTGGGAGTTCATTGGCCTTCTCACGAGCAGCTGTAGATGTCGGCCGCTCCTATTGACTCAGTGACTCTGAATGCGATGCAGGAGTGGACGGCTGGAGAGCCCGAGGAGCATGGTTTGGGATATCATCTTCGAGGGGGACATCCAGCAGCTGGTACTACCATCGCTAGGCCCAGTCAGGTTCGTCATGAGGCAGGCTCTTCTAGAGCCCAGGAAGGCACTGGGATGGCTGATGCCCAGTATAGGAGGCTGTCAAGGAGGATGGATGCGATGTATGAGACGCAGAGTAGGTTCACTCAGGAGCTCACCCTTGCACTTGGGACTGCTTTCAGAGGCTTTGGAGCTGACATCCAGGGGTCCGTTTTTGGTGAGGATTCTACTTATCCGCCTCCTGACACTCCACCCTCTGAGGGTGATGATGATGATTTCTCCGAGTAGGTATACCCTGTGTTCCTTTCTACTACCTTCACTGGGGACAGTGAAGATTTTAAGTTTGGGGGTGGTAGTTAAGGAATATTTTTGTGTGTGTGTCATGTAGTTGCATATTCATGATAGTTTAGTTCATATAATTGCATATTTTTGCCATATATAGTTTTTTTATTTTATTTTATAGCTTTATTAATCATGTCATTTAGCTCATGCATATACCATGATCCTTTTTGCGTTGCTTTACCAATTGATTTGTGATATTGATGCAAGTGTAGTGATAGCGTTAGAGTGATGATCGAGTCTTGTAGGTTGACATGCATGCTAGAAACACTTGTAATTTCACTAAGTCTTAGAGTATGCTTAAGGACTAGATGGTTTTCATGGTTTGATGGTTTTTGAGGATTAATCTATTGATTATGCTTAGAATTTATGATAGGCCCTTAATGATAAAAGGCATTAAAAGAAAATTTTGGAGTAAAAATTGGAATTCATTGCTAATTGTGGCTAGGCGTCAAATGGCTAGTAGCCGACTCGTATTTTTATGTGAGTAGTCTAGGGTTGAGCAAGATGGAGCGAAACGCACTTGCTCAGAAATTTGAAAAAAATAGAAAAAGAAAAAATAGAAAAAAAAGAAAAAAAAGGAAAAAAGGAAAAAAAGGAAAAAATATATATAAAGAGTTAATGCATAATTGATCACGAGTGGGCTCTTTGGTATTCGAGTTATTAAGTTCTTAGGGGACTTTGTGCCTAGTGACCTAAGGCTTTTATAGTCTGGGATCCGCTAACCTAACGCTCGATAAATGTATGCCATTGCATAAGTCTTTTGTGGACCTCACTCATTGCACGGTCAAATAAGCATTTGTTGTGTGTTGAATAAAAGCATGATTCCGTAATAAGCTCCAGTGATCTTGAAGTGTTATAAGTCATTTTGCGTCTAGAATTTATTCTTTGTATAATCATGTGATTGCCTTGAGGATAATCGAGTTATGATAATTGATCTAGTTTTGAAGCATATCTGTAAGCATCCGCACACACCATGTTTCTAGTTGTATGATAGTTTGCAAGATTTGATTGATCTTTATTTGCCTAATTGCATTTGTTGAGATGTTATGAGTTGGTTGGTTTAGTCATTGTGAGGGGGATCGCTGCATTTCATGTAGATTGCATTCATGCATGTTTTTGTTTTGTTTTTGAGTCTGTGACGCTTGAGGACAAGCATCGATTTAAGTTTGGGGGTGTGATAAGTGGCATTTTATACCACTTAGAACGTCTTATTATGACTTGAATTGATGTCTTGAAATCAAGTATTTTGTGTATTTGACGCATTTTTCTAGTGTTTTTGCATTTCAAGGTATAACTTGCGTATGAAGGAAGAATTCATCAGAAATAAGCCTAGGGAAGTGCTTGGCATTAGATGTGGGAAGTTAGGAGCATAACGCAGCAGAAATAGGGAGCAGAATGAGGAATTATCCAGTAGCCTACTGGGCGGCCGCTCAGGGAAGCTGGGCGCCCGCTCAGGAATGCTGGGCAGCCGCTCGGGGGCGAGAAATTTAATTCTGATTTTTACAATCCTTATTCTGTTGGACTTCTGAGACAGCTGGTTCTTGTAGGCTTCTATATAAGTAGTTTTCAGAGATGTTTCACGAGAGCGTGGTATCAAGCAAGGAGCAAGGAGAGAAGGAAGAAGACCGTTTTAACACATCGCAACGAAGAAGAGGAAGCATACATTTTCTTGTGATTCTTTTATTCGTTGTATCAGTGGATGCTAATTTTCTTTATTTGAATCTTATTACTCTTGTGATGTACTCTGGTTTTAATAAGTATTTTTATTAGTTTATATTGTGTGTTATTATCATGTTTTCATATGAACCCATGGTGACGATGAGTTCTATCATGGGCTAATCATGATCATGGGGTTGTAACGGATTTACTATGGAATTCTTTAGTTAGTTGTTTAATACCTTGGTGTGTGATGATTGTATGATATCTAGCATAGGTTGTGCTTATTCGTCTTATGTGCATCGCGAACATATAAGATAGTCTGTTAATCTCCTGTGAAGCGACGGTGGAGCTTGAGGTTTAGAACTTACCATGCTAGCATAGGTTCATGTATGTGTACGCATGATTAGTGGGTAACTCTACCCATTTTACTTACCCTGTGTAATCATAAAGAATAACTTGTGCTTAAATCGTTATGTTGTCAAATTCTGTAGACATATAGGGTCTCAACATAATTGATGCATATTCAACTTCTATCTTAATTGTGGATGTTTGGTAGAATGGTATTAGTACAACAAAAGTTGGCTTTTATCAGTTTCGTGTTGTTCGATTAATATCATCACTGTTACATGCTAAGGGTAATAACAATAACTATTGAATGAAGTAGTAATGAAGTTATGATCTCATATGTGTTTAATATTGTTAATTTAAGTATCAATTAAGTGTTTAATTCTCGTAGTTAATTGTAGTTAATAATTAGTTAATCAAATCTAAATGTTATTATCTTGACATTGAGAAGTAATCATATATTGGTGAGTAAGTGTTAATTGAACATAATTAGTCTGAGTCTCTGTGGGAATGAACTAGAAATTATTCTATATTATTTGCGAACGCGTATACTTGCGTGAATTATTAGCGCGTGTTTTGTGCCTAACAATAATAAGAGTTTTTGCCATGTTATTTTGCTAAAATTAGTTAAGGTAAGATAGTATGCATGATTACTAGTATTGGGTAAGTGTTTGAAGTCGAATTTGTAAGAAATGATCTTTCATGTTTAGCCGAAATCGTGATAAATTGTTAACTTGAATTGCTTATGGTAAATTATTTGCATGGAGGTGCATTAGGGTATGAATGGTCTCCCCACTTGTTGAGGTATTAGTTGAGGGTATTAGTGCAGTAGGGTTTCTTGGGTTAAGGTTGATTTCTTGGTTTTAAAGTGGGAGTTAAGGTGGAAGGATTAGAGTATGACACTTGGTTTTTCCAGATTTGCACACTAGTTATAGGTGAGTTTTGAATGGGCATTTTTTAGGCCTTGGTAGGCCCGAGATGCAGAGAGTTGGGACTTGGGTTATATTTGAGTCCAGAATCCTTAGATTAAATAAAACCTACCATTTAGAGAGGTGCACACAGGATAACACTAAATCTTCCAAAACAGGGGACAGTTTAGGTTTAGTGTAGTTTGGAGGTCATAAAGTGGTTTTATGGGTAGGCCCTCATTAGTCCTCGGTTAGCACTAATACTAGGGAGTATATGGGAGGTTTACAAGCCATAGTTTGGGTATTTATAGTTAAAACCAAGGGTATAAAGTAAGAGCAAAATAGGGCATTTTGAGTGTCACTGGATCAGGGGATAGTCAACTTTGGGAGTAGGCCCAGGGTGGCCTAGGGTAGGCCTTGGTGTCATTCCAAGTGCATAAGTTAGTTTTAGGTTCTGAGATTCCATTGTAGTAAGTTGAGTAGCAAACTTTGAGTGGAATAAGGTTCAATGACAGTAGAAACCATTCAATGTCACCTAGGTGTCGCACTTAGAAGCACTTTAACTTTGCACTTAGTTTTTGAGTCTTTAGAGGTAAAGTCTGAGTTGACCATTGATTTCTTATGGTAGTTAGAGGTCAGTAGGAGGTTAGGCCAGGGTTGTGGTCAAGTGAAATGAGGTTGGCTTGATAGGGCACTATGAGTTTGGAGAGATAGTTGGGTTGCACTAGACTAGTCGAGCACTTCGAGTCATTGTGTTGGTGGGGTGAGATCATTCAATACTTATTAGTGCACTATGTTTAAATAATATATTATGTGATTAAATGTGTTATGTTCTTCTAAATGACTACTTGATACATGATGCTATTATGTGTATACTAGGAGTCGGGCGTGTAAGTAGGCCTAAGTGCCACTATGATTTGAATTTTCTAACTAGGATGGAGATTTTGTGAGAGTGTATCTTGATGAGGTCTAATATTTTGTGTAAGTTCAGGAGAAGATAGTTAGCTTGCCGTCAAAGTCGAGTAGTGCTCCCGGTTGCTTCCACGATCAAGATGAGAGTTAGTCCATCCTTCTTAAGATAAGTGTTTTCATTCACTAGTGATGTTTTCCTTAAATTATATATTGCAATTGTCGTTAAACCCTCTCGAGATATATATTGCGAATTTTTCTGAACTACTAAGATGTATTGCAAGTGTTCCGAACCACTCTTTTGAATCATGATAGCATGCCCGTATAATGATCATTAATATTGTTATCACAATGATATATCGTTACAAATACTCTGATTTTAGATTAAGATATTGCAAATATTGTGCTATGCTTACGGTTATTGGACTTGTTTTAACCCTGTTAATGCGCTTATAAAAATCACACCCTTATCACTCTTTTGTTTCAATTAGACCTAGTACCTACCTTTGATTTAAACCGAATGTCTTGGCCATTTCGAGATACCCTTATCAACTATAATATTTCATATGCTTTGATTGTGTAATCTCTCTTGATTAACCGCTATTCCATTATACGCTCATACCTCCAAGATACCAATAATTCAACACTTTACATAAATCCTTATAATCATACCCAATCTTTGTCACTAGAATATGCCATATATAACCCTCAAAATTTGAGATCTATATCATGTTGAATAACATTATGATTCTTTTTCAATACTTTCTTCCCTGGTTGTCAAACCATTGTTGTCCATCTTTGAAAACCCTGCTAGTGAGAAGTCACATCATTCTGATAAGAGTTTCATAACTCGAATCCTTGATTGATGATTTAAACCCCTTTGTTTAGATCTTTGTAAAGTTCTCCTTGGCATCAGTTTTATAAAAGATAATTGCTCTTTAAATAAAAGAATATTTTCTTGAGATTGGTGAATTGGACTAAGACGCAAGTCCCTTTCACACTTATTATATTAGGCTTAAAAGATGCCTAGGGATCCCACTGAATTGTTTAGAACCCGGCGAGGTTCGGGATTATTTTGCGGATGATCACCGGCTGTAATCCGTAGCGTCATAAAATAATTTTGAGCAATGATTTGTTTATAAATGTTTTGACTTGAATAATGATTCCATATACCTCAATTTCCGGTATAAATTGCTCTGATGTTAAATTTTATCTTATGATATACCTTGCTGAGCGTTTGGCTCACTTCTTGCTTTTGAATCATGATATTTCAGCTAGCAAGTATGGTTAGATTCAAGCAGACTGCTCGTAAGTCTACCAGTGGAGATGCTGAGGCTTATGTGAGAGCTCAGGTAGTATAGTTGGCGTTGGTGTGAGGACCGGTAGCTTTATATAAGTTGTAATAGTTGTGGTGTTGGACTGTTGAAACACTGAACCTTTGCGATCTTGGATTATATTGTTAACAGCCGTTTGTAATAACTTTATATTTGTTAGTTATATTTTATTAGTTTATTTTGGGGTTGTGATATATAGTCTTGGTCTCAGCGCTTTGGTTACATGAATTATGAGAAGATAATATAATATTTTAGTCAAAATATCCCATTTCTCGAAAATACGGGTTTTATCGATTTACCGATACGAAGGTTGTATAGTAAAATTTACGCCGGGACCGGCACGGGTAAAACCGTACTCCAGATCGAAAAAGTCAAAACATGCAAAATGCTCGAAATATTCAAATTAGGTTAGAAAGGAGTTTTCCCGAGACTTCCGAGTTGTAAAAACGTAAAAATGGTTGAAGTCGGGTGATTCTTTAAAAATCATTAAACTTATATTTTATTAAGTTTGTATTATTCGGAGAATTTTAAAATTATTTTGGGAATTTTCAGGAATCGTTTCACCCGCGTGTCGTCTCGTTATTTGTTAAAAAGCCGGTATAAAGCACACCTCAAAAGTGTTTTTAAATTTCGATACTTATATTTTTATTAACTTCAGGATATCTAAAATATTTTTAGACTATTATCGTGATATTACGAAATTGTTTTAAGGATGTCTCGGTTCGCTAATTTCAAACTCGGGACAAAAATTCAGGTCCCCGGGTATTTCGGGACACGTGTTAACAACTTATAAAGAGAAGTTAACACGTATCCTTTTTACAGGACACGTGTTGGCTGTAGTTTATTTCTCTTTTGTTCTCATTTCAGTCTCTCTCTCTCGGTCTAATCTCTTATCTCTCTCTGTATCTCTCCCCTCTCAATTCCCCATATCCCTCCTCTGTTTTTCCTCGCGTGTTTTGGCTATTCTTCCCTGTTTTCCTCCGTTCCCGTTCAGGCTGCTTTGGTCTCGCCGCCGCCGCGATTTTCCTGTGAGCTTGGTGGTTCCGATCAGTCTTGTTGGATTATGTCTATATATATATATACTGTTGTATATATATGTGTGTGTGTAATTTGTGTGTGTGTGTGTGATGTGTGCGTGCGTGTGTGCTGTGTTGTGTTGGTGGTGTGGCTGGGGCGGCGCGTGGCTGCGTGCTTGCTCCCCTGTCTTCTGTGATGTTATTGTGGGCTGGTTCTTTGGGCTTGTGCTGATTTCCCTATTGGGCCTTGCTGTTGGGCCTTGTTGTTGGATTTTGGTTTTGGGCTCTTGGTTGAGCCTGTGCGTGCAGTTGGACTTGGTTGTTGCAATTTTAATTTTATTCTTTTTCTGCTGGAATTATTGAGTAAAATTCGTGATATTTTGGTTTTGGGCTCTTGGTTGAGCCTGTGCGTGATGTTGTTTTGATGAAGCATGCTAGTTAGTGATATCCAGCTCTCTCTGATTATTGTTGCATAATGTTGATATCATGATTACAGTTCTGTTCCTATCATTGTTACATTACTGTTTTATTTTGTTATTCATATTTTGGTACTGCTGAGCGATTATGCTCACCCTTGCAAACTGTTATGTATATCTCGCAGATGCCTTAAAGATCAGTCAGACCGACCTATGTTCCCGCCCCTACTGGACCCGGCTCCTCTGAGGTAGTTTGTATCAGGTCTGAGGAGTTGCTGAATAAAGTTAGAGTGTGTTAGATGTTGAATAAAGAGTTTGTAGTATTGAGAACCTGAATTATACTTGAACCGGGATCGGATCTTGGTTCGGGGTCAAGTTAGTATATTTTAATAATAATTCTATTGTTTATATTTTTGGTAATTATGTTTAGTGACGTCAACTCCTGACCCCGGGGTTGAGGTCGTCATAGTTGGTATCAGAGCTACAGGTTCAAGTCCCTGATTCAGGTTAGGGATTGTGTCGAGTAGGTGATAACGTGAGTTTTTAAGTGTGAGTCAGCAACTCATATAGAGGAGCAAACCTTTAGAGTCAGTCAAGGGTTCCGACGGCGTTACCCTGGCATATATTAAATGTTTTGATAGAATTGCCTTGACCTGGTTGTGTCTTGCCTGTATATTTATTATGTTGGCAGTGGCCGATTGCGATTTCGAGTTCTCCATCTCGGGAGAATCCTTCTGATTCGGATAGCTCAGATTCTGAGAGACCCCCTGATGTTGTTACTGAGGAGACCCCTATGCCTCCTCCCCCAGTCCCTTCCTTTGTGCCGAGAGACATCCCTGGATTTGGTCCTCGTCCCCGTTGGGTACGTAGGTCTGTGTCTGCTATCAGGGATTTCCCTCCCGACTACGGTCCTAATTCTTCCATGATGAGACCTCCGGTACCTCCTGCGGCCCCTAGTGGTACTTCTTCACCGATCCCTTACCATGTCCATAGGGCGGTGAATACTTCCTTTATCAGAGATCAGAGTCCGGAGTTTGCTGCTCAGTTGGACTAGGTACCTATTGCACCATTTCAGGGTATTTCTGCCCCTTCCCCTGAGGTGTGATCCCGTGTGCGAGCATTGACCCAGATGGCTGTAGAGAGGGCTAGATCTGGTGACCGTTTCATTAGTTCAGAGTTCAGGGCGGTGCAGTATCAGGACCTAGTGAACTGGCTAGTGTTTGAGCTAGGTTCCATTGGTGGCAGTGGTAGTGGCTAGACAGAGTCGCAGCAGAGAGTTGCAGAGCTCAGAGTGACTTTTAGGAGTTCTGTAGTTGTTTACTTTGTATATGTACATTATGTTGTGATAGTTTGTAGTAGGCGAGGCTGTTATGACAGCCAATTTTGGTGTGTATTCAGATGGTTCTTTTCAGTTGGATTTTCAGTTGTACTGGTTGGATTCTGTTGGTTATTGTATTTCAGCTGCTTTATCTTATTATTCTGCTTTTATATACTGTGCATTGCTATTATTGTTGTTATTATTATTGTTGTTTCTGTCGCTGGCATTTTTAGATTATAATCATTCACTCAGGATGGATCCAATTAGAATGGGGATGAGAATATTGTCTTAGTGGCAACGCTCTCCTGATGCATAAATATCAACTGTTGGAGCAACTCATTTTTTATACATGACTGTTATGTTTCAGGAGATGCCACCAAAGAGAAATTCCCAACCCAATAACGGATCTGCTGGGGATCCTTCCGTGAGTGACATGATGAACTTGTTACGTCAGCAGTCTGTACAGCTGGCCCAACAGCAACAACAATTCCAGCAGCAACAACAACAATTGCAATAACAACAACAACAGCAACAACAGCTCATACAACAACAACAACAGCAGCAAATCCAACAACAGCAACTACAAATGCAGCAGCAGCATGATGTAAGAGGGGCAAATCAGGGTGTTAGTTTTAAGTCTTTTCAAGCGGTGAAGCCCCCAGAGTTTAAAGGAGAGGTAGATCCTGTTGCTGCCAGGATATGGTTAAAGGAGATGGAAAAGGCGTTTGCGCTCACCAAGGTGAGTGAGAATTTAAAGACTGATTACGCTAGTTATTTTCTAAGGAATGATTCGAATTATTGGTGGGAGTCTACGCGAGCCCTAGAAGGAGAAGGTCCAGTTCCATGGACCAGATTTACAGAGTTATTTTTGGAGAAATATTTTCCGGACTGTCTCCATAGTCAAATGGAAGTGGAATTTTTGGAACTGAAATAAGGGGATAAAAGTGTCATGGAATATGAAGCAAAGTATACGGAGTTGTCCCGTATAGCACCAGAATATGTGAGTTCAGAAGCTCAACGAGCGAAGCGGTTTCAGCAAGGGTTGAAGCCAGAAATAAGGAGTGGAGTTGTAGCCTTACAACTCAAGACATATACTTCGGTAGTTCAGGCTGCCCTAGTGATAGAAAGTGATCAGAAATTAGCTGCAAAGGAGCAGGTTGAGAAGAAAAGGAAATTTGAAAGTGGACCCGCTAGATCAGAAGCAGGAATAGCGAGTCGGAAGTTCCAGCATTGGTTTGGAAGGAATAAGAATAAGAGGTTCAAGAGGCAGGATTTTCCCCAGGCTAAACCAGGTACTACTTCGGTTAACTCTGCCCCGACGAGAATGAGTAAGCCAGTGGCTGATTGTAGGATGTGTGGGAAAAAAGCACACTGGACAGTGCCGAGAGAATGTTAATTATTTTAAGTGTGGACAGAAAGGTCACTATTCCACGGAATGTAAGTCTGAGATTCAAGGAGTTACTTGTTTTAGTTGCGGCAAAGTGGGACACATAGCTAGGAATTGCAAGTCAGTGACCCAAGGTAATGCGGGAAGGAGTGTGTCTCAAGGACCAGCAACCAGTACTACGAGAGCTAGGACTTTTAAGATGACCCAGAAGTCTCCAGTTCATGACTCTGATGTGGTTGCAGGCACGCTTACTCTTAATTTCGTACCTGTTAACGTTTTGTTTGATTCGGGAGCGTCCAAATCTTTTATATCTGTGAACTGTGTAAATAAAATGCAATTGGTTTTAGAAGACTTAGACGAACCTCTAACCATAGAAGTGGCTAATAAAGATAAGTACCTGTAAAACAATTTTGTCCTAGATGTTCCCTCGAGATTTCGGGGTATATGTTCCCTGTTGACTTAATACCCTTCGAGTTGGGAGACTTTGATGTTATTTTAGGTATGGATTGGTTGTCTCGATATAGGGAAAATATTGATTATAAGAAAACGAGAGTTGTTATGTACACCCCAGATAATAAAAGGATCAGCTACCAAGGACAGAGACAAGATAGGAAGTTCCTTTCAGTGATGCAAGCCAGAAGATTGTTGCGGCAAGGATGTGAGGCGTACTTGGCTCATGTGGTGGATACGAAGAAAGAGACCCCTATTCTGGATGAGATCCCTATAGTAAGAGAATTCCCTGACGTTTTCCCAGAAGAGTTACCAGGATTGCCACCTGATCGAGAGATAGAGTTTTCCATTGATTTGATACCTGGAGCTGAACCAGTTTCTAAGGCTCCATACAGGATGGCCCCGATGGAAATGAAAGAATTGGCTAATCAACTTCAGGAATTATTGGATAAGGGAGTTATTCGACCCAGTGTTTCCCCGTAGGGTGCTCCAGTGCTATTTGTGAAGAAAAAGGATGGAAGTATGAGACTGTGTATTGATTACAGAGAGCTGAACAAGTTGACGGTAAAGAATAAGTATCCCTTGCCACGAATCGACGATTTGTTTGATCAGCTTAAGGGAGCATGTTATTTCTCAAAAATTGATTTAAGATCTGGCTACCACCAACTGAAGATAAAGCCTGAGGATATCCCCAAGACTGCATTTAGAACAAGGTATGGACACTACGAGTTTCTAGTGATGTCGTTTGGATTGACGAATGCACCAGTGGCTTTCATGGATTTAATGAATAGGGTATACAAGGAGTATCTGGATAAATTTTTTATTGTATTTATTGATGACATCCTTATATATTCGAAGAACCCAGAAGATCACGCAGTGCATCTACAGATTTCCCTACAAAAGTTAAGAGAAAAGCAATTGTATGCGAAGTTTTCTAAATGTAAGTTTTGGCTGACGGAAGTACAGTTTCTTGGTCATGTAATAAGTAAGGAAGGTATCAAAGTAGAGTCAGTAAAGATCGAAGCCGTATCAAAGTGGGAGCAACCGAAGACACCAACGTAAATAAGGAGTTTCCTTGGATTAGCAGGATATTATCCACGGTTCGTAAAAGACTTCTCGAAGATTGCATCCCCATTAACCAAGTTGACCAGGAAGAATAAGAAGTTCATTTGGATGGAAAAGTGTGAAGAAAGTTTCCAGGAATTAAAATGAAGATTAGTGACGGCTCCAGTATTAGCATTACCAGATGAGACGGGAAACTTTGTAATCTACAGTGATGCTTCTTTGAAAGGATTGGGTTGTGTGTTAATGCAGCATGACAAAGTGATTGCTTATGCCTCCAGACAGCTAAAGCCTCACGAGCAAAAAGATCCAGTTCATGACCTTGAATTGGCGGCTATAGTATTTGCTTTAAAGTTATGGCGTCACTACTTGTATGAAGAGAAATGCGATATTTACACAGATCATAAAAGCCTGAAGTACATATTCACGCAGAAAGATCTGAACATGAGACAGAGAAGGTGGTTGGAGTTGATTAAGAATTATGATTGTTCGATTAATTATCACCCAGGTAAAGCTAATGTAGTGGCTGATGTCTTGAGTAGGAAGGAAAGGTTGAATATGGTTAAGATTACGGAGGAATTGGCACGAGACTTGGAAAGAATGGAAATTGAAGTTCGAGTACTTAATGAAAGTCAGGAGCAACTATATGAAGTTACTTTCCAGCCAGCATTGATGGAAAAGATCAAAAGGTGTCAAGAAGGAGTTATGGAACAAGAGTTGGATACTTTGACAGGAGAAGAGTTATGTACTCAAAAAGATAGACAAGGTTCGTATAGATTTTCATCCAGAGTTTGGATTCCTAATGTAACGGAATTGAAAAATGAAGTATTGCAGGAAGCTCATAACTCTAGGTTTTCTATCCACCCTGGTAGTACCAAGATGTACCAGGATTTGAAGAGAAATTTTTGGTGGCCAGGAATGAAGAAGGATATTGCCAATTGGGAAAGTAAGTGTCACGTGTGTCAAATGGTAAAAGCAGAGCATCAAGGACCGAGTGGATTGTTACAACCTTTGGAGATTCCCCAGTGGAAATGGGAAGAGATCGCTATGGATTTGGTAGTGGGACTACAAAAGACGAGAGCGAATCATGATGCTATTTGGGTAATCATTGATAGGTTGACTAAGTCAGCGCATTTCCTTCCGATTGATGAAAGGTATTCGTTAGAAAGGCTATTTAAGTTATACTTGGATGAGATAGTTACCAAACATGGAGTGCCTGTTTCTATAGTGTCGGATCGAGACCCGAGATTTAATTCCAGGTTCTGGACTAAATTCCAAGAGTGCCTAGGAACGAAATTGAATATGAGCACCGCTTATCATCCTCATACGGATGGCCAAAGTGAGAGAACGATTTAGACTATAGAGGATATGTCGAGAGTCTGTGTTCTAGATTATAAAGGTAATTGGGATGAGCACCTACCTTTGGTTGAGTTCTCGTATAATAACAGGTACCATGCCAGTATTAGGATGCCACCTTATGAAGCTTTGTATGGACGAAAGTGTAGGTCACCGTTGTATTGGGATGAGATAGGAGAAAAGAAAGTGATAGGTCCTGAGTTGGTTCAGCAGACCAAAGATGCCATAGTGTTGATTCGGAAAAGGTTGGAAGCAACTCAAGATAGACAAAGAAAATACGCAAATTTACTTAGGAAAGATATGGACTTTGAGATAGGATCTCTGGTGTTACTAAAAGTATCACCTTGGAAAGGGTTAGTACGATTTGGTCAGAAGGGTAAACTTAGCCCTAGATTCATAGGACCCTTTGAGGTTTTGAAGAAAGGGGGAAAGGTCGCTTATGAGATAGCGTTACCACCGCAGTGGCAGCACATCCATAATGTGTTCCACGTGTCTATGTTAAAGCCCTATGTTCCTAATTCAAATCAAGTCATAGAATACGAACCAATTGAGCTTCAACCAGATTTGTCCTATGTGGAACAACCGGTCGAAATCCTAGATCGTAAGGAACGAGTCCTTAGGAATAAGTCGATTCCTATAGTAAAAGTTTTGTGGAGAAATCCTCGAGTAGAAGAGTCTACTTGGGAATTAGAGTCAGACATGCTTGATAAATATCCTCATCTGTTTAATTAGGTCAGATTCTGGGGACAGAATCTTTTTAAGGGGAAAGGATATAACGACTCGTGTATTTTTATTTTATTTCTAATATTTGGAAGTGTAATAAAGGTTTAACTAAATAAATAAAATGTGTGTATTGGTTTTGGCAGCAGTTATGGATTGTTATTTAATTATTTATGATTGTTGTTATATGAGATTGAATTGTGTGATTTATTAATGAGGTATATGATTTTATTTTTTTGCTTATAAAAGTGATTTTGTTGAAGTTTTAATTCCATAAATATTTGGATTATCTTTAAAATTGGTTTTCTAATTTTATAATTTCAATAATTACTTTTAGGACTTTATAAAATTGAGAAATCAATATTTTATTAATTATTTACCCTTAAATGATTTTCTGAGTGTGTTTATCTGTAAAATCCATATTTAATTCAGGAATTCTTTAAAAATCATGAAACTTATATTTTATTAAGTTTGTATTATTCGGAGAATTTTAAAATTATTTTGGGAATTTTCGGGAATCGTTTCACCCGCGTGTCGTCTCGTTATTTGTTAAAAAGCGGGTATAAAGCGTACCTCGAAAGTGTTTTTAAAATTTCGATACTTATATTTTTATTAACTTCAGGATATCTAAAATATTTTTAGACTATTATTATGATTTTTCGAAATTGTTTTAAGGATGTCTCGGTTCGCTAATTTCAAACTCGGGACAAAAATTCAGGTCCCTGGGTATTTCGGGACACGTGTTAACAACTTATAATAAGAAGTTAACACATATCCTTTTTACAGGACACGTGTTGGATGCAGTTTGTTTCTCTTTTGTTCACATTTCAGTCTCTCTCTCTGGGTCTAATCACTTATCTCTCTCTGTATCTCTCCCCTCTCTATTCCCCATATCCCTTATCTGTTTTTCCTCGCGTGTTCCCGCTGTTCTTCAATGTTTTCCTCCGTTCCCGTTCCGGTTGCTTTGGTCTCGCCACCGCCACGATTTTTCGGTAAGCTTGGTGGTTCCGATCAATCTTGTTGGATTATGTCTATATATATATATACTGTTGTATATATATGTGTGTGTGTGTAATTTGTGTGTGTGTGTGTGCGATGTGTGCGTGCATGTGTGCTGTGTTGTGTTGGTGGTGTGGCTGGGGCGGCGCGTGGCCGCGTGCTTGCTCCCCTGTCTTCTGTGATGTTATTGTGGGCTTGTTCTTTGGGCTTGTGCTGATTTCCCTGTTGGGCCTTGCTGTTGGATTTTGGTTTTGGGCTCTTGGTTTAGCCTGTGCGTGCAGTTGGACTTGGTTGTTGCAATTTTAATTCTTATTCTTTTTCTGCAGGAATAATTGATTAAAATTCATGATATTATTAATTCGCGTGGGAAAATACTTATTAATAAATCGGTGGAATTTATTTGGATACCCGAATATTTCGGGCACCAATAAATTTTGCCGCCGTACCGCGATGACTCGTTACGAGCGGACAGTGGACGGTGATGACGATGTTCTGAGTCCTAAATTTTATAAATAAATAAAATGATTATGTATATTATTTTTCGGACTTAAATAATTAATTTTGATTGGTTTTGGGATGTACGTTGTATAAATGGTGAAGTAATATTGGGGATTGTTTTGATTATTGACGTTGATCGTAATCGACGGGTAGTTTTATAAACAAATAAGATGCTACCAAAATTTCCTAAAAATATATTGTAAATGTACATAATTATATTCTACGTGTTACCCCTAACAATATTCCGACTATGTGACTATGTGATTACGGGTTTATGTGTATAATAATAATACGAGTCGGGTTATCGGATTGAGTTGTTAGAATTTGAGGATATCAAGCATGTCGGTGTAACTGATTAGGGTATTCTGTATTTGTAGATTCCGAGCGAGTTTTCCTAGGATTAAAGTCAACGTGAAAGCTACTTAGGGTTTCGTAAAGCGTTGCAAGGCAAGTACCCCTGACCATTCTTTTATGGTTCAGTGCATATGAATAGCTAAAGGATTTACTTTCGTAATGGAACAAAAACGTTTTAAGTTACGTATCCCCCGTATTTGAAATGTTGTTTAAAATTATGTTTTGGGGAAAAGTAACTTCTAAAAATACCTATCTCTAAATGTGATTTAAATGAAAAGAGGATTTGAATAGTGTGCTGTGACATAATTGATTTTGAAAAAGAGATAGGTAAAAGTGATTTTTGAAAACTGGATAAAACGATCAGATATGGGATACGTTGGGGCCAGAGTAGGCCTATTGAGGAGGCGTAAGAGGCTAATTCGGTTGCGCGCACTGTATAACCGATTAGTCCAGCAGGTCAGAGATCTAGCTAGTCTCTGAGTTCCGGAACAGGTAAATGAGATGGAAGTTGGAGCCATAAATAAGATGGCAGTTGGAGCCGTCTGGTGTTGATAGCCTGATCAGCTGTCTTCACATATCCATTACGTATCTGATTGGGTTTTGTGATTCCCGTAAGGGTAAGAATAGTTGATACAGTAATTTTATAAGTGTGACTAGCATGCTAAAATTGGACTCTGGTGTTTTTACAGCACACTACTATGTTGTTTTGATGAAGCATGCTAGTTAGTGATATCCATCTTTCTCTGATTTTTGTTGCATAATGTTGATATCATGATTACAGTTCTGTTCCTATCATTGTTACATTACTGTTTTATTTTGTTATTCATATTTTGGTACTGCTGAGTGATTATGCTCACCCTTGCAAACTATTATGTATATCTCGCAGATGCCTAGAAGATCAGTCAGACCGACCTATGTTCCCACCCCTACTGGACCCGGCTCCTCTGAGGTAGTTTGTATCAGGCCATGAGGTCTGAGGAGTTGCTGAATAAAGTCAGAGTGTGTTAGATGTTGAATAAAGAGTTTGTAGTGTTGAGAACCTGAATTATACTTGAACCTGGATCGGATCTTGGTTCGGGGTCAAGTTAGTATATTTTAATAATAATTCTATTGTTTATATTTTTGGTAATTGTGTTTAGTGACATCAACTCCTGACCCCGGGGTTGAGGCCGTCACAGTTGATATCTCTCTGAGTTCTCTAGTAGCTTTCCTGACTTCTCGATAAGTCATTCTAGAGTTCTCGAATGACTTCTCTATAACACTAAATCTGTGACTTGTAGAGATCTTGACTTAAAGTATTTTTATCTAAACAGATTTATTCAACTCCAAGCTTATTCAAAATTATTCTGAGGCATGATACTGTTTAAGGAAAAAGACTCCAGTATGTTCCTTTGCATTTTTACAGACTTTAAAATGTTACAAGTACAAAATACAAATTAAGATAATAATACAACTTACTTAAGGTTGACAAATTGTCTTAGTCTTGTTAAGGTACAAGCATGTCTTGCACAACAATCTCCCCCAATTTGTGAGAAGATTGCTTAACACAAATTCATGCATGTTAATAAGACTAACCCCAAGTTTAAAATAATGGAAAATAAAATTAATACATAAAGCTTGATAGAATTCCCACTTTTGTACAACATAAGATTTACAAAGTTCAATGGTTACAAGTATCAGGTAAAGACAGTTTTTGTATCTGCTTCTTCCCTAAGAACATCCTTCAAGTGATCAAGAATTTCCAGTTCTTCTATAATAGGTGTTCCACTTAGAGCTTCTACAAGTTTTTGCCTTGCTACCTTGGGATAACCACTGTCTAGCAAATCTATTCTAAATCTTGAGAATCCACCAGCTTTGATGTTTAGAAATTTCCCATCCTTAGAGATTATGCTCATTCCTTTTGCCATAAGCTCTTCTGATTTTTTTTACAAACATCTCAATTTCTTCATCATACCTCCTCCTTCTTTCTTCAGCTTCAACTTCATTCCTTTTTCTTGTTTATTCCCTTCCAATCAACCACTCAGCTATAACTGATCTTCATGCCCTGGTGGCAGTATCCTTCTCCTTTAAAAAACTTATTGTTCACTTAATTTCTGTGGGACATGTTGAGTAGATGATCTTGATTTTGCTAGCCTAGCCTCTATCTCCCCCTAGTCTCGTTGGCAGGCATGAGGAGGGGAGTAGGAATTTCAGGCCTTACATGTTCAGGTAGAGAAGGTAGAGGTATGTTGAGTTTGCCCATGATGGCTCCCAAAGCTAAAGAATTTTGCATTTGAAGATGCTTATGAGAGTCCACCAGGGTTTGGATGCCTGTTTGTTGGCTCTTGACAAGAGATGTCAAAGCTTGAACTTGTGCAGTGAGAGAAGAGTTGGAGTCTTGCGGTGCTGAGACTTGGCCTTGTAGAGATTGAATTTGTAGGTTTGTAAAGATGGAGCCAGGCTGAAAGGAGCTAGTAGATGTGCCAAATGTTTCATCTACAGCCTGTTTGATGCCTTCTATAAGTAAAGCTGAGGGCTCATGTCTGCTCTGGTAAAGTTGGTCCAGCTTGACCCTAGTGTCATCAAGATCTACCCCAGCATGTAGCCTCTCACCATCTAAATTGAGTGCCTGGGTGGTGAGCAAAGCTTCTTGAGCTAAGTCACTTGAGTGAGCTTGCACTTGAGAATTGAATTCAAGTGCAGTTGGTGAGGAAGAAATTTAAGATTTGAGAGAGTGTTGCTCAGATAAGAGTGTTGGCAGCTCTCCTGAGTAGATAAGGGAGCTTCAAGAGATGTGCTCTCACAGTGTGTGCCATCCTTATTTCTCCTACCATACACTTGAATTGCTTCAAGTGCAGGTTGTGCAGGTTGTGCAGACTCAATACTGGGTGCTTTTACAACTGCATCATGTTGGGAGGATACAGAGGTGGCTTGAGTGGTCAGCTCAGTTTTCTTACTTCTTTGGATCTCTTGACCAAAGGTGACTCAGCTTCAGCTATATCCTCACCACTCTCAGCTATAACTGGTAAAGTTACCCCCTTTCTCTTTTTTTACTCACCTCATCCTTTTGAGAAGATGAGGTGGTTGGTTTCCTAGCTTCTAGAGGTTTTGAAAGAATATTTGCAGCTTGGGAAGATCCCTGTGGGTTATCCTATGTTTGTGCTTCCACAGGTTCAGGGATCATAGATGTGCTAGATTGTATGTTTGATCTCATGGCAGGCATAGGGTAAGGGTAAGTCCTAAACATCTCCAACATGAATGGAGTAATTCTTAGACTTACATTTATCTTATTCTTTGTAGTAAGTGAACCAAATATTATTTTGGACACTTGCTTACAATTGCCTATTTTTGTACTATATATACCATTCAATAAGTGTATGTCTGCTACTTTATTATTTAAAGTGGACATAATAAATCTAGGAAAGAAAATTTCCTTACCTCTAGTTGTCAGGGGCATTGTTAGTCTGGTTGCAAGTTCTTCCTGGATCAACAGTCCAACATTCATGTGTCTGTTGTGGGCAATTGAATACACCAACTTTTGCACCATACTTGAAATGTTGTCATATCCTGTCTTCCTGCATGTAAAGGCTCTCACCACAGAATCAAAGATGAATGACCACTCCTTCCTTAGATTATTTTGTTCAGGCTTGACAAGTTTCTTTTTCCACCATAGTTGATGAAGTTCAAAAACTCAGTGAGCTCATCAGGAGTTGGCACCTCCACCAGATTTGCAGTGGGTAAACCCAAAGCTAGGTTCACATCTTTCTCATTAAACTCAATTTGTTGTCCTCCAACTGAGCAAGTCACCACCATAGACACAGAATTGTCATTCATCATAGTTCTTACCACATCTGTAGTCCAAAACTCATGCAACACATCCAGGTACAACACTGGATTAGCAGTCAAGGCTCCTACAATGTAAGATTCAGACAGAAATTTCATAAACCCCTTGAAACTATCAGGGGCTTGGTTAGCATCAGTAAAAGCCAAATAGTTTGTTCCTTTCTCTGGGATAGTTGCTCTAACATTTTTTTGTGCCATTGTAGTTTAGTGAGTGAGAATGGGTAAGAAGAATTTTTGAGAAAGGAGTAAAAATGAGAGAAAAATCGGTTTTTGCTTGAAAGGCTAGGTCACTTGAGATCTCGAAAATTGTTAGTATGTATATGTATCAAGAAGTCTGGGTATTTATAGTAAAAGCAAATGACTTGTCGAGAACTCAAAATAGACGTTTGGAATTTGTCTATCGAGAAGTCATTTTGGGAAATGAAAGACAGATCGAGAAGTCATTTTGAATTACTCTTATAGAGAACTAAAAATTGACTTATCGAGATGTCAAATAAAAACCCAGTTTGTCCAAAAATGGACTAAATTAATTCCAACTTTTATTTAAATAAAATTAGAATATATTTTCCAAAAGTATTTTACCAAAATAATTTATTAAATTAAATTATTTCAGTTCTGAATTATGGATAAGTCAAAAATTGTACTTGTAGAGAACTCTGTGAATGAACACTACTAGAGAACTCTACAAGGACTTATCGATAAGTCATATTTAAGCCTATCGAGAAGTCACTCGAGAAGTCAGTAAATTGACTTGCCGAGAACTCACTCGAGAAGTCCTAAAATGACTTGTCGAGAAGTCAATTAGACTTATCGATAACTCAGTTCTCTATATACACTTTTGTCCATTGTAATTATGTCTTGTGTTAATTTTACATATTAAGGATGTAAATTAACATTTAAACAGTTTACTTAGAATTTGAAAGATTCCAAGTTGAATTTTGAATTTTGAAAAATAAATATGTAGAGATTTCTGAAATATTTATAATTCATATTTCAGTTAATTTCCAATTTAAATCAAATAAAGATTGATTTATTAGAAATTAATCTGCTGCAAAATATTAGCTGAGTTCTTTCCTTAAAATGAAGAATTAAGCATTCCAATGTCACCTACAAGTCTAGTGAAAGTTGCTTCATCCAAAGGTTTAGTAAAAATGTCAGCTAATTATTTTTCTGTTGGAATAAAAATGAGCTCAATGGTACCATTTGTAGCATGTTCTCTAATAAAATGGTACCTTACATCAATGTGCTTTGTTCTAGAATGATTAACTGGATTAGCTACTATAGATATAGCACTAGTATTGTCACACATGATAGGAATTTTGTGTAACACTAGGCCATAATCCAATAGTTGATTTCTAATCCAAAGCACTTGAGCACAACAACTTCCTGCAGCTATGTATTCAGCCTCAGCTGTAGAAGTTGATATAGATTGTTGTTTATTTCTATACCAGGATACAAGTCTTTGTCCAAGAAATTGACAGCTTCCACTAGTACTCTTCCTGTCAACCCTGCGTCCAGCAAAATCTGTATTTGTGTAACCAACAGCTTCAAAACCAGTTCCCTTAGGATACCATAATCCCAAGTTTGGAGTTCCCTTCAAATATCTGAAAATCCTCTTTACAGCCATCAAATGTGATTCTTTTGGATTGGCTTCAAATCTTGCACATAGATATGTAGCAAACATGATATCTGGTCTACTTGTAGTTAAGTAAAGCAATGATCCAATCATCCCTCTATAGTTTGAAATATCTACACTCTTGCCATTTTTATCTTCATCCAACTTAGTTGCAGTAGACAGAGGTGTAGATGCAGGTGAACAATCAACCATACCAAATGTTTTCAATAAACCCTTGACATACTTAGTTTGGCTGATAAAGATACCATCACTTCTTTGACTAACTTGAAGTCCAAGAAAGTAACTCAGTTCCCCCATCATACTCATTTCATATTCACTTTGTATAAGCTTGGAGAATCTTTGGAAAAGCTTCTCATTTGTAGAACCAAAGATGATATCATCCACATAGATCTGAACTAGGATCATATCCTCTCTATGTTTCTTATAGAAGAGAGTCATGTCTATAGTGTTAGTATAGGTTCCCTAGAGGCAATACATTATTCTTTTAAATCTTTATGTCAGTTGATCATTCAATAAATGTATTTATTATGACCTTAATTACTTCGATATTTTGTTAGCATAATAAATGTCATTAGAATCATGATACACATTGTATAATTTAAGTACATGACTTGAACTTGAGATTATATAATATATCATATTCTTAAAGGTCCCTGGTCGAGTATTATTATATAGGACAATAATAATACATAGATAGACTAGTATGTTGTTTGACAAGATAACCACATCTCATTGGTTATAAGTATGGGGATACTAAAGTCAATACATAGGTACATGTGAGAGTACATGGTACTGGACAGACCCACAGTGAGATTCTTCATGTTTAATAAAGTCATAAGAAAGACTCACAGTGATAATGGTGTAATGATCCTTTGACTTGAAATCATTATATTTCTATACGAGGATTAATATACTTTGACTATATTAAAAGTTACTTTTGATCTGGTGATGATAAAAGTGGACATCAGGTATATCATGAGTCGTATGAGAAATATGAATGATAGACAAAGGATTTAACCCTCCTATAATTAGGAGAGATATTATTGGCCTCTTGATTGAGTGAGATTATAAAAGCATGGCCATGCTCAAATAATGATTTGTCTTGATAGTCTACTCATGGATCAAGTAAACCCGGATTAAATGTTGAAGAGGATGACTAAATACATGCCTCGAGTTTAATCTATAATATGTATGGTTAAAGGGATTATATTACATGAAAAACATTAATCACGAAAGGTTTTATCTAATCATGATTTAATTATTGTTTAATTGGGTAACAATGATGTATTACTAGATACCGCTCATTGTTTATAATTTTATTAGAGAATAAAATTATTGCCAATTAAATAATAGCCTATAGGGTCGCACAAATAGAGCACTTAATGGAATAGTTAATTTAAATTATGGATTTAAATTAATTGATGATTATTCGAATTTTATTATAATTAAGTAAGACTTAATTGAGATAATATAAATTCGAATTAAAAGGAATGTTTTTGCCCATAATAATTAAGTATGACTTAGTTATTAATTAAATAATAGAAATTCATTTTATTATTTAATCCAAAACCTATTAGGGTTGGGCTTTGCTGTTATGGGCCTTTTTAATCAGCCATTATAAATAGATATGATAGGTTAAAGAGTGTGTATGTTTTTGAGAAAACCCTAGGAGCAAAGAGAGGCAGAGGCAATTCGGATCGTCAAGAAGGAGGCTAGTACATCCATTCCATAGCCAAGTTCGTGAGACGTTCTTGGAGGTGCTCGTGTGGATACCATAGAGGTGTTTCTCCGAGAGGTAGACACAAAGCGTGATAGCTAGGATTTCCGTTGAGTTCGTGAAAGTTAAGCTCTTGAAAGGTATGATTCGTTATCTCCATAATCTGCCCACGATTATACATGGATCCTGTTTTTGGGTTTCGAAATTTTTGGTTTTATTTACATTTATCCGCTGCGTTTTATGCCTTGAAACCCAACATATAGTACCTCTAGTAAAACCTTGCTTCGGTAGGAATTCTGACAGTGTGTCATACCAAGCTCTAGGTGCATGTTTTAGTCCATATAGAGCCTTGAGGAACTTGTACACACAATTTGGAAATTCTGGATCTTCAAAACCAGGTGGTTGTTGCACATAAACTTCTTCTTCTAGCTCACCATTCAGGAAGGCACTCTTGACATCCATTTGATACACTTTAAAATTTGAATGTGCAGCAAATGCTAGAAAAATCCTTATTGCTTCAAGTCTTGCAACTGGAGCAAAAGTTTCATCATAATCAATTCCTTCTTCTTGTGAGTAGCCTTTTACAACCAACCTTGCTTTGTTTCTGGTAACTATACCATTTTCATCCATCTTATTCCTGAACACCCATTTTGTTCCAACAATGCTTCTATTCTTTGGTACAGGAACCAATTCCCAAACTTTGTTTCTCTCAAACTGATTCAGTTCTTCCTGTATGGCAGATATCCAATCAGGATCCAGAGAGCTTCATCAATTTTCTTAGGCTCTACTTGAGATAGAAAACATGCATGTAGGCACTCGTTTGCAGTTGCACTTCTAGTCCTCACACCAACAGTAGGATCACCAATTATTATTTCTCTAGTACGACTTCTATCCCACTTTCTAGTATAAGTTTGTTGACTTGTGCCTTCATCACTTCCTTCATTATTGGTATGACTTCTAGATCCTTCTTCTCTTTCACCCCCTGAGTTCGTGCTATCAGATTCAGATGCTTGAGATGAGCTTCCATTTTCATGATTTTCTTGTTCAGTAGACTCTTCATTTGTCTTCTGTTGTGCATCAATTTCATCTTCCCCATCAGAATCACTATCAATGTTGAGGTTTTCAAATACAAGGGCTTCAGCTTCATTATCATCAAGGCATTCCAAGCATGGACACTTGTCATCATCAAAAGTCATATATGTGCTTTCCATAATCTTCTTTTGGTTAATCACATAAACTTTGTAGGCTATTCTTTTCAATGAATATCCCAGAAAAATTGCTTCAAATACTTTTGAGTCAAATTTTCCCACATATTCAGAGTTGTCTTTCAAAATGTAACACTTGCTTCCAAACACATGTAGATGCTTTACAGTAGGCTTTCTTTTAGACATGATTGAGTAAGGTGATTTTCCATGTGCCTTGTTAATAAGATATTTGTTCTGAGTGTAATATGCAGTATTAACAGCCTCTTCCCAGAAACTTGTTGGCAACTTGGCATCTTGCAGCATTGTTCTAGCAGCTTCAACTAATGTTCTGTTCTTTCTTTCAACTACTCCATTTTGTTGAGGTGTTCTAGTAGCTGAAAATTCTTGAACAATGCATTTACTTTTGGAGAATTCACTCAATATTGCATTTCTGAATTCTGTTCCATTATCACTTCTCAATTCTTTTACACAATTTTGATCTTCAACCTGTTTTTCTATCTTCTTAATGTGTTCAATTATGATGTGTGGAGCTTCATCCTTAGAGTGCATGAACTCTACTAAAGTGTATCTTGAGAAATCATCCACCATCACAAGTGCATATTTATTCCTTGAAATTGATAAGACATTTAATGGCCCAAACAAGTCCGTATGAATAAGCTACAATGGTGCACTTATAGAGTTCGCAGTTTTTGACTTGTGACTTGATCTTTTCATTTTTCCTTTCTGACAAGCTTCACAGACTTCAACTTGAGCAAATTCCAGTTTAGGCATGTCTATTACTAACTCCTTTTTTACCAAGGTGTTAATTGCCTTGAAATTCAAGTGAGACGGCTTCTTATGCCACAGCTTGCTTTGTTCTTCGAATGCCTTTAAGTAGAAGCAACAAATTCCATCCTTATTTATTGATTCTAAGTCTGCAACAAACAAGCTTCCTTTCCTTGCTCCTTTCAGAGCAACTTCACCAGTTTTCTTGCTGATAAAAGTGCATTCTTCTTTGTTGAATAAAACTTCAAAGCCTTTGTCGGCAAATTTGCTAACATTGAGAAGATTCACTTCAAGACCAGCTACCAGTGCTACATCATCAATGACAATATTTTCATAAACAATTTTGTCATATCCCATTGTGAATCCTTTACTGTTGTCTCCAAAGGTCACCAAAGGGCCAGCTTTCTCCTCAAACTGTGATAGCAGGGCTTCATCACCTGTCATATGCCTGGAACATCCACTATCTATGATCTAGATGACTTTCTTCACTTTTCCCTGCACACAATGAGTTTTAAGTGTGTTTAGCAATCCAAGTAGTGTTGGGTACTTTCTTCTTGTTAACTGATTTAACAGAAGTAGAATGAGTAGTTTCAGATAAAATAGAGTTCATTGACTGTTGAGCATTTTCCCTTTATGTTGTAGACCCAATTTTTGTTTCTTTGAGGTCTACTCTCAGTTTGTGACAACTTTTGATCACTTTCAAGTTGCAAGAATGCAGTCAAACTTGTCATAGAAGGAGTAGGGATCATTTGCATTTGCTTCATTGTATTTGCAGGCTCCTTCAATTGGCTTGCTAACTGCCTTTTTACAAAAGGTGAGTTAGGTGATTCACAGAGCCACATTTTCACATTTCTTTCTTGGAGCATCTGTAACATAAGCAAAATTGTTGTTTTTGTTTATCCCTATTTTCCCATTTCTATTTTTCTTTTTCTTTCTTGCATCTTCAGTTTTGGTTTCTTTAACAGGTGTCTTGGGACTTTGTTTGTCCATGAGCTTCTCTTCAGTATTGGAATACTGAGTTGGTTCTGCAGTTTTCTTCTCTTTATCCTCATCAGTAATTTCTTTCTTGATAATCAATTCTTCTTCACTGAAGTTCACTTCACATGCCTTGAACATAGGTGATACAACCTTTTTCAGCATAGCTGTAACATTTTCATTAACTGTTGGTTTTCCTTTGTCACCTATTTCTTTTTTCTTGCTGTTCAAGGCATCATAGTCAAGACCAATAGCAATATTTGCACATGGTTTATTTTTCTCATGGTATTGTCCAACTTACTCAGATGCATTTCTGATGGACTTCAACTTCACCTCATTCTTTTTCAGCTTCTCCCTTAGCACTGCTTCAATTTCATTTGCACACTTGAGCTTTTTCTTGAGATAAGCATTCTCTTGTTTTACAGCTTCAAGCTCCACCAACAACAATTCAGTTTTTTGCTTCTCACTTTCAAACTTCTCATTTAACTTTGTCAGTCTGCTCACTTCTTCATTAGCAGCAACCATACTTGTATGTATGTAAAACATTTTTGTGCTCATCTTCTCTATAGTTTCCTTATATTGACTCACATTTAAATCAATGGTGGTAATAGTTGGTACCTGTGATTTAGATGAGGATGATTCTCCTTGCTCCAAGGTCATGAGTGCATAATTTCCAAATTCTTCATCTTTATTATTTTCAGAGTCATCCCAACTTTTTCCATCTGCAATATAAGCTTTGTTTTGCTGTTTCTTTAGAAGAGCCTCATACTTTGATTCTAATTCAAGATAAGCTTTGTCTTTCTTTGCTTTCTTGGGTTTCCTGCATTCTGTAGCAAAATGGCCCAGTTCATTACAGTTGAAGCACCTTATCTTAGATCTGTCAACAGATCCAGTTTTGTAACCATTCTTGCTGTCAGAAGTGTACTTCCCTTTTCCTTTTCCAGCTACTATCTTTGTTGAAAGACTGTCCTTTACCCCTGAAGTATTTTGGCTTCTTTACTCTAATGTTAGAGAATTTTCTAGCCAAATAGGCCATTGACTGATCTAGCTCATCCAGTTCATCAAGAGTGTAGAACTCATCTTCTTCCAATTCCAGAATGACTTATTCCTGTGAATCATTTTTTCTTTGCTCACTTGTTGAGGCAACTGGAGTTTGAGATCTTGGCTCATCATTTGATGTTTGGCTTTCATTTACAATTAAAGCACTTGAGCCATCTACAACATGTCCTTAACCAGATTTCAATGATTTCCTGTGAATCATGTCTAGTTCATATGTTTTGAGAATTCCATATAGAACCTCCAGTGTTATTTTGCCCAAGTCTCTCCCTTCCCTGATTGCTGAGATTTTCTGTTCCAAATGATCAGGGAGAGTAAGCAAGAACTTTAAGTTCACCTCTTCAGCTTCATAATATTTGTCATGGAGCTGCAAGTCATTTATCAGTTTGTTGAACCTTTCAAACACATCTGTTATACTTTCCTTTGGCTTGGTCATGAAACCCTCATACTGTGAAATCACAGAGTATTTTAATCTTTTCCCATATTTTCTTGGCAGTGTCACAGTTGACAATGTTGTTGTACATCACATTATCAAGTGACTCAATCAATATCAATTGCAAACCACTATCCAGGGAAACTTTCTCCTTTTCAGACTCAGATTACTTAGAAGGATCTTTTAGAGCATATTGAGTTGGGATGACCATATCACCATCTGTTGATTCTTCAACTCTAACCATAGGAGTGAAGGGCCCATTTTTGAGAATCTGAATATAGAGTGGATTGGCCATCCTGATAAACAGCAATATTTTCTTTTTCCAAAGAGTGTAGATAGCTTTGTCAAAGGTAGGAATTTTGATGCTACTGATTTTCGGTGTATTGATTCTTCCAAGATCTTGAATCTGTTTACTTTCAGATTTTGCTCTGATACCAATTGTTAGAAATGAATAACACACAGAATGGGGTGAATGTGTTTTTCTGTTTTTAAGCTTTTCTTGAATTTTGTATGGTTGAACAAAGTAAATTAAATCTTGTCGTGAAAGTGTGTTCATACAGAAATTAAACTTGCAAGAAATAAAGAACACGGATCTTCAAAACTCACTTAATTTTATATTAAAATTAATAATGTTTTGCTATAAAATTTCTCGGCTTTTTTTTGATAAAGAGCTTAACTTCTTCTTGAGAGAGTTACAAGATTTTCTTTCTAAATTGTTACTCCTGACTAAAGAACCAGTGTTAACTTTATAATTCAGTTAACTGCCGGTTTACACAATATACAATAAGACATGCTATTAGCTTTGGTAAACAGTCATTTGTCATTTCCATTTATAGAAAAGTATATCTTCTATTTCTGGCTTAGCATATCTTAGCATCCGGTGTTTACTTTGATCTTCATTTGTCAGTTAATCTTCACCATTGATCTTGCACATCCTTCAAGCTGCTTTTTGTGGACTTGTCAATCCAGCTGTTTGGATTATTTGTTAATTGTTAATCTTGGATATTGAACTGGTCTGCAATTTTGTACTTTGAGATTTTACCTCGAGATCTCCATTTGGCCTATAGAGAACTTGACATCTCGTTAAGTATATTGGATTATCGAGATCTCTAATACTCCATGGTAAATTTGACTTATAGAGGTCTTTGAGTTCTTGAATGAAACTTTGGCTTGTCGAGATCTCTCAGCTTCATGTCTTCACTTTGACTTGTCGACAACTTAGAGTTCTCCAGTGAATTTTGACTTATCGATATCTCTGAGTTCTCTAGGGGACTTTGACTTATCGATATCTCTGAGTTCTTTAGTGTACTTTGACTTATCGATAACTCAGAGTTCTCTAATGAATGTAGATTTATCGATAACTCTGAGTTCTCTAGTGAAGAAATGACTTGTCGATATCTCCAAACTTCATGTCTTCAATTGACTTGTCGATATCTCTCTGAGTTCTTTAGTAGCTTTCCCGACTTCTCGATAAGTCATTCTGGAGTTCTTGAATGACTTCTCTATAACACTAAATCTGTGACTTGTAGAGATCTTGACTTAGAGTATTTTTATCTAAAAGATTTATTCAACTCCAAGCTTTTTCAAAATTATTCTGAGGCATGATCATCTTGATCTTCTTCCAGATAGAATTCTTAGGCTTGATACTGTTTAAGGAAAAAGACTTCAGTCTGCTCCTTTGTATTTTTACAGACTTTAAAATTTTTAAAGTACAAAATACGAATTAAGATAACAATACAACTTACTTAGAATTGACAAATTGTCTTAGTCTTGTTAAGGTACAAGCATGTCTTGCACAACAATCTCCCCCAATTTGTGAGAAGATTGCTTAACACAAATTCATGCTTGTTAACAAGACTAACCCCAAGTTTAAAATAATGGAAAATAAAATTAATACACAAAGCTTGATAGAATTACAACTTTTGTACAACATAAGATTTACAGAGTTCAATGGTTACAAGTATCATGTAAAGACAGTTTGTGTATCTGCTTCTTCCCTAAGAACATCCTTCAAGTGATCAAGAATTTCCAGTTCTTCTATAATAGGTGTTCCACTTAGAGCTTCTACAAGTTTTTGCCTTGCTACCTTGGGATAACCACTGTCTAGCAAATCTATTCTAAATCTTGACAATCCACCGGCTTTGATGTTTAGAAATTTTCCATCCTTAGAGATTCTGCTCATTCCTTTTGCCTTAAGCTCTTTTGATCTTTTTATAAACATCTCAATTTCTTCATCATACCTCCTCCTTCTTTCTTCAGCTTTAACTTCATTCCTTTTTCTTGTTTCTTCCCTTTCAATCAACCACTCAGCTATAACTGATCGTCATGCCCTTGTGGCAGTATCCTTGTCCTTTAACAAACTTATTATTCTCTTAATTTCTGTGGGAGAGAGAGAATCCATTAGATCACTGCCAAAAAGGTGAAGGAACCATCTTCATAGAAAATTATAACTTTCTTAAGAGATACAACCCAGACTCTGACTATTTACTCAGCAAGTTGTTGAAAATGATCTTCATCTGAGATGCACCAATTTAGAGGTAGGAAGTCAGATTGCTTGAAACAGTTCTAGATGGCCCTTTCAGTGACTTCAACTTTTTCCGATGACTTGACTTTCTTAGTTTTTCTTCCAACAGATTTAAGATTGACTTTTAGTGAAGGCTTGGTTAAAGGTAGGGTTGAGATTTTCTTGAGATTAGTTTGGCTTGAGGTGATGGGAATTTTTAGGAAAGAATTGGTTGTTTGTTTATACAGAAATTTTGGCTTTGAGGTTTGAGGTGGTTTGATGTTTGAAATAGTTGATATTATAGGTTGAGCTGAGGTTTGAGCTAGTTGTGTTTGGATTTTAGAGGTTTGGTGTGGTTCTATATTATGCGAATATAGACACTCCTGCCCCCTTAAACATGCACCACTTTCAACACCCTAACCTAGCTTTGTCCAATTTGTCCATGTAAGTTTGAGTCGGATTTTATTTTGTTAGATTAAACTTCTTTTTTTCTTAAATAAATTTTAAATTCTTCTATATATATTGACATCATAAAAATAGTAGGAAAAATTAATTTTTTATCACCAAACTTTTATTGCTTTTAGAAACTTAATACCCAACTAATTTTTTTCTTAAAGTTAGGCTCAAATTAATTTTTGTATTAGAAATTAATCATTTCGTTAAAAGTACTTAACATCCGTTAACTATTATTCCAACTTGGCAACCCAAATCCACGGGTCACATATTATATAATCGTATATTATTAAATCAATAAAATAATAAAGTAGACAATGAAATTATAATATATGGGATATAGATATGATCGCAACAAAATCCCACTTTTACAAAACACTAAATGAAGAAGGCATAATAAGAATTTTAAAGCTTAATCTGCAATGGATAAAATCAGAGTTGAGATACATCACTGGGACAAGTTTAAAACGAAAGAAGACATATACTACTACAAGGGAGGTACAATCGATAATATTTATAATCAGAGTTGATGTTAGTGCACTAACTGTAGATCGTTGGGTAGTAAGTTTCTAAAAGTAATAAAAGTTTAGGTGACAAAAAAATCAATTTTCCCAAATAGTTATTTTGGAAGATATAAAAAATGATCATTATTCTCCATATTATAAGAGCCTTGTAATTATATTTACCCTTTTTTGTGATATGCATCTTCCCAGACCGATAGCTGCTTAGATTTTCTCTTGCATATATTTGCTACGGTTTAAAAAAAATTAAAACTTTCCTCATGTAACAGGATTTTTCAACTAAATTCGTAAAGATGGTTATATACAACGTAAATAATTAAACCAAGTAATGAATTCTAAGATTCAGATCAACACAAACTAATGTGATGTTCCAATAATATTATTAGACTCTCATTTTAGGAGATTGTCTCTTTGCTATAATTTGCCAACCCCCTCAAATGGGATTGTTGTCTTTTATTTATACTAAGTCCCAAATGGGCTTTTTCCTTACAAAGTGGGCCTTTTTGGGCTTTACATAATGTATTACAATTATTCTAACTATAATTCCTTTTGGGCCGTCTTGTCCTGGTCCAACATTTGTCCCCCTCCTTATTTTGCGCAATATCTTTAGATTTGCGTTTTCCTGCTTTTTCACCTTTGCGTTTTGAATTTTGAGATTTTTGTTTTGATACCTGAATAAAGTTAGTGGCCGGATAGGATAATAAAATGAAGGGAAATAATAGAGAAAAACGAATAAACAAAACAAAAGAGGAATAAGAAATAACTGTAAATTCGAGATAGGAGTCAACTGTGTGTGCCTGAAAAAAGAAAAGAATTAAACGCAATACTTTTTGCCTTGTTGCTGTTCTCTTTCTCTCTCTTCTCTTTTTTTTGAAGATATATATATCCGTTCATGTGTGAAGTTTCTTTCTGATTTTATGCACATTATTGACGATTACAAGGCTGATGTCGATGGTGAGGCTTGTTCTAAGCTCAAAGCTGAGGTTGCTGCTCTGAAGGGGGAAAAGAAGAAAATCGCGGCGGGTTTTGCAGAACTTGAACATAGAGTGGGTGATTTGGCAAAGGCAAATTCTGCGTTTTCAAGGAAGATTGCTGAGATGGAAGTCGCTGAGAAGGCGTCGAGTGACAGGGTGCGGGAACTCGAGGGTTGGCTTCTCGAGGTTGAAAAAGAGCTTGATGAGGAGAAGAGCAAGCGCCAAGGCTTGGATCGACATGTCGAGGGGATGGATAGCTCTTACAAGTTGATAGTGAAGGAGAATGAAAACTTGAAACAAGAAGTAGAGAAAGCTATTGAAGATATCGCTGATGCTTTGGGCGATGGTTACGGACGATGTCTCCGAAGGATGGAAGAGGCTGGTTTTACCGTCGAGGGTCATGCCTTCGAGGATTATCTTCGGGATCTTGCATCGAAGGGTGATAATGCGTGAAGGCGGGGTATGCCCTGTGGGTCTTTGTAACTGGATTTAAGCGTTTTTATGTACTTAAGAATTTTATTGATAACACCGGATGATGGATTTGTAGCAAGTTCTAGATACGTGATTCATGATTAAGTTTATTTCCATATTTTAAGTAGTTGCATGTTGGCTGGTTTTATCATCTACTTGTCTCGAGTCTGAAATATTAAGCCGTTTATCAAGTTTGGGATCATCCAAGTCACCGTTCATATTTGTTTGTGGTCGAGTGTTTATACTATGAGAGAGATTTTATAGTCCAGCCCGTCGTCGTGGTGAGGCTGTATAAACATTTGCCTAGAGATGAATGGTTTCGAATCTCCGATTGTTTGCTTGGGTATTGTCAGATTAATCTGTGAGCCAAAGCTTATTTTTAATCTCTTTTTTTGAAATGTTTATGTCGATGAAAGTTTTCGAAGGTTATCCTTTTGTTTTTGCTGATTATGTAAGGAATGAAGAAAGCGGAAGTTTATGTTCCTTACTTGGACTAAATTAAAGAAATTCGTTCATCATAACTTAATCACCCCTCGATGGGGGTCTCATAACGACCCTCATTGCATCGAGGATTTGTCTTTGCTATGGCATTAGCTGCCTCAAGATAACAGGTTACAACTGAAATCAAATTACTGGTAGAACTTTTTGAGATGAATCCCATTCCAGGCATTTTTGATAGGTTTCCCGTCGAGGTGTGCAAGCTCATAGGTCCCCGTACTTACCAGTCTCGAGATCCGATAAGGGCCTTCCCATGCTGGTTTGAACTTTCCTGAAACAGTGGGTTGTGATGCCGCGGAATCCCTTAAGACGAGGTCGTTGACCTTGAAGCCTTTGGGTTTGACCTTTTTGTTGAAGTACCTTGCAGTTTTCTCTTGCTAGTCGATCATCCGCATTCAGGCTTCTTCCCTTGTTTCTTCTAACAAATCATTATGAAGGCGAAGGCCTTCGAGAGATAGAGCAGGATCGAATACATCGACCCGTGGTGAAGTGAGACTTATCTCAACAGGTATGACAGCATCAACTCTGTATGCCAGACGAAAAGGAGTTTCACCCGTCGCGCTTCAGGGAGTCGTCCTATACGACCACAACACGTTCGGGAGTTCATCGACCCAGCATCGGGGTATTTCTTCAATTCTTTTCTTTAAGCCTTGTAGGATGGTTCTATTTGTTACTTCTGCTAGTCCATTAGCTTGGGGGTATGCTACAGATGCTTTGATATGCAGGACTTTTAATTTAAGCAGGGTTTCCTCAAACCGTTCCCTACAAACTGAGTGCCGTTATCGGAAACTAAGTGTTATTCCTAGAGAACTAACAATGAGATTTACAGAAGGGGGGTTGAATGTAAATCTCAAAACTTTTTCAAGTTTTGAGCAGTTTCAAAGGCTATGTGTTTAAGATAAACAAGTGTATGAATTGCTTTAAGCTGATACAGACAGATATATATTCAAACACTAATGTAAAGAACACAACAGACCTTAAAAAACTTTTCTGGTGGATTGTTGTTCCACCAGAGATGGTATTTCAGAAAATCTGTGATTCAAGAAGTTGATCACAGCTGCGTCCTAGTACAAACTAGATAAATTTTTCTCTCAAGATTTTTCTAAACAGCTCTGGAAAAATTCATATCTAATTACTAGCTGCTGCTTGGTTTATATATCACCAAGTTTACAAGTGAAGACAAAGATAAAAATACAATAATAAAATAAGTTCTCCACTTGTTTCTTCTCCATTTTACTCCAGTGCATTGTTGACTATTGCCTCTTTACACTAGAATAGAACGGCTGCTTTTTCTGATGTTCCTGAAATAGGCTACCACATCTCAGTTGTCTCTGTCAACCCATGTGCCTCTGTTTGTAGGTACAACTACCACTTATCAACTGCTATTTTACAGAACATCCGTTGAAGCCTTCATCCGTTGATGGCTTTATCCGTTGATGTGTTAGCAGTTGAAGCTCTATCCGTTGATGCACTCATCCGTTGATGCACTCATTCGTTGAAGCTTTAGAGACATCCGTTGAAGCTTTGTTTCTCATCCGTTGAAGGTCTTTAAGTTATCCGTTGACACCATTATATTTATACAAAATTACAAGGCATGAAATATTTACAATTGGCCTTCCTATCTGCATATCCTCTAGTAGTCATCATGACTTATAATTTCCCTCAACATTTAAGAATTATATCTCAAATTCAGAGACTGAAATGTGCTACAACACTAGACTTATTTCTAAGTAAAGCTACACCATCAACGGATAGCCAAAATGGTCTTATCCGTTGAGGCTACAAACACTAGATTTCTACTTAAGTATTTTGTTAGACATATCATCAAACTAATGCACATATATTCCTAACAATCTCCCCCTATTTATGTCTATAAGAATTGTAGACATAAATTCAAGGTTAACTTGATGATAACAAAACACTTAACAAATATATGAACTGAAACTAAGTAGAAATTTAAAAGTGCTGCAAAAGTGTATGTACTAGAAGGTAATTGAAGATTTACAGTATTTCCAAGGGTGCTCCTCTAGCCTGAGAAAATCATCTTTTTCTTCTTTGTTCCCTGGTTTTCTTTCCTAGCCCTTTGTCATTTTCCTCAATTTGGAGTTGGAGTTGTCTGAAGAATTCAGCTTCATCTTCATCACTGATATCCAACTTAGATTGCATTTCTTTGAAAGTTTCATTGCTGGCAATCTTGAGTTGGTCTTCAAGTCTGAAAAATCTTCTAACTCCTTTATCATCTCTGAATTCCATCAACCAATGAGGTGATTTGTGAATTGTAGTTCCCCTTTCTTGAATGAGTAAGGTTTTGGGCAAAGCATTGGCCTCCCTCCAAGTTTTCCTTATGTTGGCAATCTTGTTGAGAATTTCAGTCTTTGCAGTCCTGGTAAAGCCAGAATCCTTTTGTATGGCTGAAAAGACTCTGATCAAGGTAGAGTAGCCTTCATTCAGAATCCTGTAGAGAGGCCATGTTCTTTCCCCAGCTCCTTTGTATCTGAACACCAATCTCTCTGGTAGCTGTCTGTAGGCAACAATTCCCCTTACATCCTCCAGCTCATCCAGATAAAGTTCAATGTCTGAAATTTCTTTTATGTCACAGATGTGAACATAATCATCTTTAGAAATGGGTGGCTTAGGGTTAGGTTTATGTTTTTGAGTGAATTTCTTAGAGTTTAGGGGAGGTGTAGATTTGGATTTTCTTTTCTGTTTCTTTGGTAGTGGAAGAGTGGTTAAAAAGGTAGGCAAATTGATGGTGTCCCAATCAATAGGTTCCTCTTTTGGGATGATTGGTTCACCATGGAAGTTTATAGTAGGATCAGCAACAAAGGGTTCAGGTATGGAAGGTAGAGATTTAGTTTCTTCAGTGTTGTCTTCACTCCTTCTATGTGCCTTGGCCTTTCTTCTGTTTCCCTTCTGACATTCCTCTTTTTCCTCCATACTTTCACCAAATATACTCCCAAAAACCTCATCTAAGTTTGCAATCTTGTCTTCACCCCTGACTTCAATTCCTTTCTCATTTTCAACTAGACTTGACTTTAGCTTTTGTTCAAGCTTTGCTTGTGCTCTTTTGTCAGCCTTGAGTTTTTCAGCTTCTTTCTTTAACCTTTTGGTTTCTTCCCTCTTGGCTATTGAGAATTTGGGATGTCCTTGCATCACACAAATGCTCTTTCCCTCTCTAAAGATAATAGCCATGTTTCTCCTTACTGCCTCATCCATGGTCTCCTTGTGTTTCATGATGCTAGCACCCAAAACTTTGTCTTCATCAGGCTTTGGAAGAGGAAAGTCCACTTCTTTCATCTGAGCAAAGTCTAGAGGGTTCTTTGTGGAGTCCTTGCTGGATCTAGTGTTGGGCTTGAGAACCATAGGTTTTAGATTCTTGAAAGAAGTCTCTCCAACCTTATTTCTCCTTTCTGGCTTGTGCTCCATATTGATTGGTTCAACCTTTGTGCTATGTTTCACAGATATTGATTTATCTTGTGTAGAGCCAAACAACTGTTGCACCCTTTCATCAATTCTCCTCCTTTGCTCTTTCACATGAATTTCAGCTGCTGCTAGCTGGATTAAATCAATTCCATCAGGCTTTCCTTTGATTTGAATGATTGGAGAAGTAGTGATGGCAGGAACTAGCACTTTAGATATTTGGATTTTTGTAGATGGCTCTCCTTCCCCTTCCCTTTTACTCTCCCCCTTTTTGTTATCATCAAGGAGAGGGGTCAAGCCCTGTGCTTTTGCCAGCTGCATAAGTAGATTTGTTTGAGATTGTTGGTTGTGAAGAATGGTGGCCACAGAATCTTCAATAACTTGAACTTTGTCTTCTAATTTGGCCAGCCTCTTTTCAGTATGTGATTCCTTTTTCAATCTCAACAAAATGTCCTGCATTGTACCATAGGGCATGACTGAATCCAATTTTTCAGAATTGTAGGATTTCAAGTCAGCAATATCCTTTCTGAGTTCTTCCACACTCAGATTCTGTCTTACTTGCTGCAACTTCATAAGATGCAGTGAGTCCAAGTGAGCTGTAAGGATAGCCTTTGTACCAGCATGAGAAGTTTTCTGAATGGCCTGTTGGATAGTACTGATTTGTTTGACTAAGGAGACATTGAATTGCCCTGTTGTAGACTCCTTTGTTAAGGCCCATTCAGGTAGATTTGGAATAGAACTAGGGCCTTCATCTCCCCCTAAGTTCATGCTTCCATCAGAAGAAACAGAGTCATCATCATCATAATTTACTCCAAATTCTTCAAATGACTCACCAGCTGTTGAAGGCATCTTGTTAATAGCAGCTTTGTCCCTTTGAAGAGATGCTGTTGTATGTACTAGATGTAGTGTCTTTTTTGCCTCCACATTGCCCTGTGCAGCCAATAATTGATAGGCTGAAACAGGATGAGTAAAAGTGTCAGCATCCAAGGAAATGTTATCAATTACAGCTTTGTAATGTTGCTGAAATTGTCTTTCCTTTTTAGCATCATTCACAATCATTGACTCACTAGCAATGGCTGGATCCATCCTTATATCTGCTGTACCTGCCTTTCTCTCATTTTCTCTATGTTCTTGCATGAGGGGCTCCCCCTGGCTCACACAACTCACTCCCTCACCTTCACCTACTAAGCTGGTACTCCTCTCACTTACTTTTGCCAAGCTGGAAGAAATAGCATGCATATTTGAGCTCTCAATCTCTCCTTTTGCCTGGGAGCAACCCAGCCTCTCACTCAAATTGTCACTCCCTTCCCTCAATCCTAGAAGTGATTGTACAGTAATCAAGTCTTCTACACTTGGAATTGTTTCAGTTGTGAGTGTAGAGACTATCAACGGATACGGAATAGCCGTTGAAGGTGAAACTGATGGTATCAACGGATAACTGCTGTTAAGCTTATCCGTTGAAGAACAACCACTTGTCAACGGATGAGTGATATCCATTGAAGAAGGAAAAGAAGTAGAAATTGAAAGTGATATAACTGTTGAATCTGTGTAGATTGATCTGAATTTTGGTGACACAGATCCTTCAATTACATCTGAAAGAATTTGCAGGTGATCCAACAAATCATCTAAAAGATGATGATCACCTGTATTTGAGTGGGGCTCCTCCCTGAGTTGTAAAGAGGGAGAATCAGGAATTGATGGGAATAACATATCCACATCTAGAGATGGTGATGAAGTGTGTGATGATTGATGT
This sequence comes from Apium graveolens, assembly GCF_009905375.1. Taxonomy (NCBI): domain Eukaryota; kingdom Viridiplantae; phylum Streptophyta; class Magnoliopsida; order Apiales; family Apiaceae; genus Apium; species Apium graveolens. The sequence continues at coordinate 44,339,470 of NC_133654.1, forward strand.
GTGTTAATTGTGAGAGAATGGGGCTGTGACTCCATATTTGTTGGAGCCACATCAAACTGAGTTTGAGAAGGCATAGATACAGATGGATGTATCTGTGCAGTGTGTGCACCCTGTGTAGAAGATTGGGTTCTGGCTCTCTTTCTTCTAATAAAGGCTTTTGTTGGTGAGTGTTTGGCTTTATTGTCCCTCCCTCGTTTGTTTTGTGTTCCTGGTTGGGAACTATTTTCAATAGTTACATCCTTTTGGGAGGATGCAGCTAGGGATATGCTAGAAATCCTTTCAACCACCACAGCTTTTTGAGAAACTGTGGCTTGGCTAGCTTGGGAAGCACTTATCTCTCCTTCCTTATCCTGGGGGTTTCTTTGATGTTCACCCCTCCCCTCACCACTCACACCCTGTTCACTCCCCTCAGGGTTAATGGTAGATGTTACAACTGTTGTCTTTTGAGAAACAACAGAGGTGGTTTTCTTTGTCTTTGATTTTAAAAGTTTAGTTTTGGTGACCTTGGTAGGAATCTGTTGGGGCATTGTCACAGATTCCATGGCCACACTAGAAGATAAAGAAATAGAGGGGTTGGAAGAAGTAGGAGTTGTAGAAGCAATTACCTCACTTACCTGAGGTGCATTCATGATTGGTAAATATACCAATGGCACACTGCTGTTGAGATCCATTCTCAATAAATCTGCAAGAACTCTTTTCTCTTGTGCCCAGCACTTGAGTTTATTATCCTCATTGATTATGACCAAACCTTCGGCAATATGGTTAGCCAATAACATAAAGAATCTAGCATAATAGATGTTATTAGATCTATTAGCTTTGTTACCTAATCTAGTACCCAATTCTAGCATAACATAGCTGCTAAAATTAAAATACCTATCAGAAACAAGCATATAGAGCATATTTACAAGAGATGAAGTTATGGCATCAAAATTGCTAATTTTCCCAGAGAAAACCTTGATAAAGGCATCCCCAAGAAAACTCCATTCTTTCCTAAGGCCTTTTCTTTTAATACTCCCTAAACTAGCAGAGTTAAGAGAATAACCTATGGAATCTAACATGCTGGATACATCATTATCAGTGTGTGGTGTCATGGCATTGTTCTCAGGTAATTTAAAACATGCTAGCAAATCATCACAGTTAACACAGTGATTTTTACCTTTGAGGGTGAAGGAGATAGTCATATCTATTAAGTTGAACTCAGCAGTTGTCCAAATCTCCTCAACTACTTCACAGTAAATCGTTGGGGCTTCCAGCATTGCATAGCTAAGTTTACAGTTTTTGATGAAGTCCATCATTTTGTGATAATCGGAGTGGGCTTCATTCTTTTCTACCAAAGCTATGAAATTGTTCTTCTCATAGATGAACCCATATTGAGACATAATCTTTACTACTGGTGCCATTGTTGTGAGTAGAAATTGCAGAGAATAATTTGAAGGTTTTGCAGAGAGAAAATGGTAAAAGCTTTGAAATTTCAAGAAAGCGTAAAGTAAAAATGAAAAATCAGAAGGGCTTATATACTTTCTCAAATTAAAAAGCATAAATAAAAGATTAAACAATAAATATATGTAAGTGAATTTCAGCCGTTTAAGAATAAACTGTAAGAATTCTAAAAACTACCTTTAAAACAAATACATACAGCTGTATGTATGAGTATCAACGGTTAAGAAAATAGAATCAACGGCTGTGAAACACTTGAATCGACTGATGTGATATTTCAACGGATAAAGTAAACTGTCATCCGTTGAAGAGCACTTCAGTTTTATCCGTTGACGGATAAAAAATCCAGAAATGTATATGTCTTTCAACGGATAATGAACATCCGTTGACAGAACAATTTTGACTTTCAACGGATAGGGAATATCCGTTGATGGAATAATCTGTGTTAAAAATCAAATTTGTTCTAGCAACTAATACATTTCAGGCTTCAAATCAAATTGCAATAAGGACATGAATTTTAGAGTAATTAAGCATACCTAGCTCACTTACCAATCTTGTGAATGTTGATTCATCAAGTGGCTTGGTAAATATGTCTGCAATTTGTTGTTCACTTGGAACAAAATGAAGTTCCACTGTACCTTTCATCACATGTTCCATAATGAAATGGTACTTGATATCAATGTGCTTGGTTCTTGAGTGCTGCACTGGATTTTCAGTAATGGCAATGGCACTTGTGTTGTCACAAAATATTGGAATTTTGTCAACAGACATACCATAGTCAAATAACTGGTTCCTCATCCATAGTATTTGTGCACAGCAACTACCAGTTGCAATGTACTCAACTTCAGCTGTTGATGTGGAAACAGAATTCTGCTTCTTGCTGAACCATGATACAAGCTTGTTCCCTAGAAATTGACAGGTGCCTGTTGTGCTTTTCCTGTCTATTTTGCAACCTGCATAGTCTGCATCTGAGTAGCCAATTAGATCAAAACCAGACTCTCTAGGGTACCAAATTCCTAGATTTGGAGTCCCCTTGAGATATCTGAAAATTCTTTTAATAGCCACTAAGTGAGATTCTTTAGGGTCAGCTTGAAATCTAGCACAGAGACATGTAGAAAACATTATATCAGGTCTACTAGCAGTTAAATATAAAAGTGAGCCAACCATGCCTCTATAACTTGTAATATCCACAGACTTTTCAGCCTTGTTTAATTCAAGTTTAGTGGCAGTGGTCATGGGAGTTTTTGCAGGTGAACAATCCATTAAGTCAAACTTCTTTAAAAGATCATAAATATATTTAGTTTGACTAATGAAAATTACACCACTAACTTGTTTAACTTGTAACCCAAGAAAGTAAGTTAGCTCTCCCATCATGCTCATTTCATATTTACTTTGCATTAATTTAGCAAACTTTTTACAAAGCTTATCATCTGTAGATCCAAATATAATATCATCTACATAAATTTGTACAAGTATCTTAGAGCCATTAACATTTCTAAAGAAGAGAGTTTTGTCAACAGTACCTCTTGTGAAATGATTATCTAGAAGGAACTTTGACAAAGTCTTATACCAGGCTCTAGGTGCTTGCTTTAGTCCATAGAGTGCTTTCAACAGATAATACACATGGTCTGGAAAATTTTGATCTTCAAAACCTGGAGGTTGGCTTACATAAACTTCTTCCTCCAATTCCCCATTTAGAAATGCACTCTTGACATCCATCTGATAGACTTTGAAATTGGCATTAGCTGCATAGGCTAGAAAGATTCTGATGGCTTCAAGTCTTGCAACTGGAGCAAATGTTTCATCAAAATCTATTCCCTCTTGTTGAAAATAGCCTTTAGCAACCAATCTGGCTTTATTCCTTATGACAATGCCATTTTCATCCATCTTGTTTCTGAATACCCATTTTGTGTCAATGGAACTCTTGTTCTTTGGCTTGGGTACCAGCTTCCAAACTTTGTTTCTCTCAAATTGGTTCAGCTCTTCCTGCATAGCTAATATCCAATCTGAATCCATTAAGGCTTCTTCCACTTTCTTAGGTTCCTCCTGAGATAGAAAACTACTATACAGACATTCATCTTGAGTAGCTCTTCTTGTTTGCACTTTAGATGATGCATCACCAATGATCAGTTTAAAGGGATGATTCTTGGTCCATTTCCTTTGAGGTGGAAGATGTGCTCTAGATGGGGTGGCCTCAGTATTGTCGTGATGTGAGACAGAGTGTTGATCAGTTGAAACTCCCCCTGAGTTGTTGGTCCTTTGCAGGGAACTTGGAGTTCTATCAACTGATGATGTAAATTGATTATCCGTTGATGAACTATGATCAACGGATGCTTCATTATGTACTTCAACGGATGATGCACTATGTCTTTCAACGGATACTGCATTGCCTCTTTCAACGGATGCAGTATTTTGTGCATTATCCAAGGGCATATCTTAAATCCCTTTTGAAGTGTCATCTCCATCAATCTCCTCTTCACTATCATCATAATATATCTCAATGTTGTCAAATTTGAGTCTTTCATGGTGTCCCTCATCTGTTAGTCCATCAATCTTTTTATCATCAAACACAACATGCACAGATTCCATAACAATGTTGGTTCTTAGATTGTAGACCCTATAAGATTTTCCAGCTGAGTAACCAACAAATATCCCTTCATCAGCCTTTGCATCAAACTTCCCTTTATGGTCAGATTGATTTCTCAGTATAAAGCATTTACATCCAAAGACATGAAGAAAGTTTAGAGTTGGTTTTCTTCTCTTGAACAACTGATAAGGAGTCATGCCTTTAGCTTGATTGATCAAAGAAATATTCTGAGTGTAGCAGGCACAATTAACAGCTTCAGCCCAGAAATATGTTGGTAACTTTGATTCTTCAAGCATTGTTCTGGCAGCCTCAATTAAAGATCTGTTCTTTCTTTCAACTACCCCATTTTGCTGAGGTGTTCTTGGAGCTGAGAACTCATGCATGATTCCATTTTCTTCACAGAACAGCCTCATTGACAAATTCTTGAACTCAGTTCCATTGTCACTCCTGATATTCCTAACCTTCAAGTCAGGATGATTATTGACTTGCCTGATGTGATTGATAATGATTTCACTTGCTTCATCCTTTGATCCAAGAAAATAGACCCATGAAAACTTTGAGAAATCATCTACAATCACCAAGCAATATCTTTTTCTTGCAATTGACAATACATTGACTGGTCCAAACAAATCCATATGTAGCAGTTGTAATGGTTCATCAATTCTTGTTTCAAGCTTCTTTTTGAATGATGCTTTCCTTTGTTTGCCTTTATGACAAGCATCACACAAACCATCCCTTGAGAATTCAACAAGAGGAATTCCTCTAACTAAGTCCTTTTTGACTAGTTCATTCATTGTCTTGAAATTCAAATGGGATAGCTTCTTGTGCCATAGCCAACTTTCAACTGAACTTGCTTTGCTGAAGAGACAAGTAATAGATTCTGCATCTGTAGAGTTGAAGTCAGCTAAGTACACATTTCCTTTTCTAACTCCAGTTAGAACCACTTTGTTGTCTTTCTTACTGGTGACAACACAGGCTTCTGAATTGAAGGAAATTGTATTCCCTCTATCACATAGTTGACTGATGTTCAGTAAGTTGTGCTTGAGACCATCAACTAATGCAACTTCATCAATTATGACATTCCTTGTTGAAATCAAGCCATATCCTATAGTAAACCCTTTGCTGTCATCTCCAAAGGTTATGCTAGGGCCAGCTCTCTCCTTAAACTCTGTGAGCAGGGAGAAATCTCCTGTCATGTGTCTTGAACAGCCACTGTCCAAGTACCATAGATTTCTTCTTTTTCCCTGCACACCATAAAATCAATCAAGTTGATTTTGGTACCCAAGTTTCCTTGGGTCCATTCTTGTTAGCCTTTCTCCTAGACTTCATTCCTCCTGCATCTTTAGACTTAGGTAACTTTGAGTCAACCTTGATCTTAGATGTAGTTGGTTGAGGTGTAGGGTTAGTCACAGAATCATTTAGCACATTTGGAATTTGATAAGGCATGGATTGTGCAAACATGTTATTCCACATAGACATATTGTATGGCATTTGAGGCATACCATATGCAGCAAGATAAGGATTGTTAAAATATGGCATGTTTGCAAAATGTGCATAAGGATTCTGTTGAGACATAACAGGCATAGCATGCAGAGGTGATGCAGACATATTAGGCATGGAAGAGGGTACAGGAATGGGAGTTTTCTTAATAGATTTGCAATTAGCAGATAGATGATTAACACTACTACAATGCACACAGCTTTTTCTAGGAGCATACTTATCAGGTGTGTAATTGTTATGTTTGTTAATCCCTACCTTCCCATTTCTATTAGATTTCTTTTAGTTTCCTTTTTATCCTCAACCACTTTGAGCCTATTCTTTAACTGTTCTAAGGTCATGTGCCCTATATTCACCTTACTGACATCTTTGGATGTGCTTGCTTCTCCTTTGACAAAGTTCTTGGAAGTTGAACCAAACTTTTTGTTGAGTTTCTTTAGATTTTCACTTTTAGAAACATCTGCCTGTTTTAATTGAGGAACCTTCAACGGATGCTCCTTTTCTTCTTTCAACGGATAATTTTCATCATCCGTTGATTCCACATCCGTTGACAGCCCATCAATTAATTCCAGTTTCTTTTTGTTTTTATCCCAGGCAGTCTCACAGAATGATTCAATTCCTTGGACCTTGGCAATTTGAGCACTAACATCCCTAGATGTTTTCCAGGCTTTAATCACCTCTTGCTCTCTCTCTAATTGATTAGAAAGTATTTCTACTTTCTTAACAGATTCAGCTAGTTCATTTTCAACAGATATACAATGTAGCTTAGTTTTCTCTAGGTCAATCAACTTATCTTCTAACACAGCATTTCTATCACTTAAAAACAAATTGTTCTCTTTAATCCTACTATTTTCTTTAGCAAGAGATTTAAGAGACACACGCAAATGATACAGTTCAGTAGACATGTCATTAAAAGCATCATTGCACTCTTCTTTAGTAAGCTGTGTTAAATCAGTAGTGATTACCTGGTTGCTTGATGAACTAACTTCATTTTCCTCAGAATCAGCCATGAGAGCCAAGTTGACATATTCCACATCTTCATCCTCTTCTTCTCCATCAGCTGCCCAGTCTTTTTCTTGAGTAATGAAGGCCCTCTCCTTTTGCTTGAGCAGATCAAAATATTTCTTTTTGTAATCTACTTGGTCAAATTTCTTCTTTTCAGAAGTTGGCTTTCTGCACTCACTTGCAAAGTGTCCACTTGTACCACAATTGTAACACTTGAACTTGGATTTGTCCACCATGTTCTTATAAGGTTTAGTGGCTCTAGTGTTTTTCCTAAATTTCATGTTTGCAAATCTCCTGGACAGAAATGCAAGATGCTCATCAATACCATCAGAGTCATCTTGGCTGGAGTTGTCTTCATTCTCAGCAACTTGCTCTTTACCCTTGCTTGATTCTGATTTGCTTGTGCCAATTTTGAGACTTGGCATTGTCTTCTCCTCATTCCTGGTTTCCATCTTCTCACTATCAGCTACAAGAGCAACTGTTCCTCCTTTTCTCTTTCCCTTTTCCAACAGCTCATCCTGCTCCATTTCAAGTTCATAAGTCTTCAAAATTCCATATAATCTTTCAAGAGTGAAGTTCTTATAATCTTGAGAGTTTCTCAAAGAAACAGTCATGGGCTTCCATTCCATTGGCAGAGAGCTAAGAAATTTTAAGTTGGAATCCTTGACTTGGTATACTCTACCATACAGCTTCAGTCCATTCAACAGCTTTTGGAATCTATTAAATGTGTCATTTAAAGATTCATTTTCTTCAAAATGAAAATACTCATACTGTTGAATGAGAAGCTGCATTTTGTTCTCTCTGACCTGCTCAGTTCCTTCACAGATAATTTGTACAGTATCCCAAACTTCCTTTGCAGTTTGGAAATTGATGACATTGTCAAACATATCTTGATCTAAGCCATTAAACAAAATGTTCATGGCTCTCTTATCCTTGCGGATTTCTTCCATGTCTTCAATAGTCCATTCTGCTTTTGGCTTGGGAATGGACTGTCCAACAGCAACTGTTGCAGTAGCAGCTGTGGCTACTTTGTGAGGGATGTGAGGACCATTTTCAATACAGTTGATGTAGCTTTCATCTTGAGAAAGAAGATGTAAATGCATCTTCACTTTCCAGTGATGATAGTTATCCTTTTCTAGGACTGGGATCTTTACACCAATATCCTTCCTATTCATAATGGTAACAGGAGGATTCTTCTGTGCACTCATCTTTGTTAGTTTCCAAGATCTTTAAACTCTTTGTGTGTCAAGAGCTTGCTCTGATACCAATTGTTATTCCTAGAGAACTAACAATGAGATTTACAAAAGGGGGGTTGAATGTAAATCTCAAAACTTTTTCAAGTTTTGAGCAGTTTCAAAGGCTATGTGTTTAAGATAAACAAGTGTATGAATTGCTTTAAGCTGATACAGACAGATATATATTCAAACACTAATGTAAAGAACACAACAGACCTTAAAAAACTTTTCTGGTGGATTGTTGTTCCACCAGAGATGGTATTTCAGAAAATCTGTGATTCAAGAAGTTGATCACAGCTGCGTCCTAGTACAAACTAGATAAATTTTTCTCTCAAGATTTTTCTAAACAGCTCTGGAAAAATTCATATCTAATTACTAGCTGCTGCTTGGTTTATATATCACCAAGTTTACAAGTGAAGACAAAGATAAAAATACAATAATAAAATAAGTTCTCCACTTGTTTCTTCTCCATTTTACTCCAGTGCATTGTTGACTATTGCCTCTTTACACTAGAGTAGAACGGCTGCTTTTTCTGATGTTCCTGAAATAGGCTACCACATCTCAGTTGACTCTGTCAACCCATGTGCCTCTGTTTGTAGGTACAACTACCACTTGTCAACTGCTATTTTACAGAACATCCGTTGAAGCCTTCATCCGTTGATGGCTTTATCCGTTGATGTGTTAGCAGTTGAAGCTCTATCCGTTGATGCACTCATCCGTTGAAGCTTTAGAGACATCCGTTGAAGCTTTGTTTCTCATCCGTTGAAGGTCTTTAAGTTATCCGTTGACACCATTTCATTTATACAAAATTACAAGGCATGAAATATTTACAATTGGCCTTCCTATCTGCATATCCTCTAGTAGTCATCATGACTTATAATTTCCCTCAACATTTAAGAATTATATCTCAAATTCAGAGACTGAAATGTGCTACAACACTAGACTTATTTCTAAGTAAAGCTACACCATCAACGGATAGCCAAAATGGTCTTATCCGTTGAGGCTACAAACACTAGATTTCTACTTAAGTGTTTTGTTAGACATATCATCAAACTAATGCACATATATTCCTAACACTAAGATTCTGGGGATCCCAAAGCGAAAGACGATATATTCCATAAAGAATTCTATCATCTCTTTTTCTCGAATTTTAGCAAGGGATTTTGCTTCGACCCATTTGGTTGCGTAATCCACGGCGACTACGATGTATTGGCACTGATTTTTGGATTTTGGAAAGGGACCCACAATATCTATTCCCCATTGGAAAAAGGGGCACGGGCTGAGAATAGAGTTTAGCTCAGTCGTGGGTCGACGGTTTACATTTCCATGGAGCTGACATACTTGACATTTTTTGACGTAATCTTCACAATCCTTTCGAATTGTGGGCCAGAATAGACCTTGTCAGATAATTTTAAGGGCTAAGGTTTTTCCTCCTAGATGCTCACCACAGATTCCTGTATGTATTTCTACGATCGCTTGGAGGGCCTCTTCTGGAGACAAGCAACGGAGTAGAGGCTCAGAGAGGGCACGTCGATATAACACCGAACCCATAACACAGTAGTTCCTGGCTTTGAACATGAGAGTGTGGGCTTCAGACTTATGCTCAGGCAACTTGTTGTCGATAATGTATTCAAGGAAGGGTTGGCGCCAATCGAACCTAGCCTGGATTTGATTAACTGACACTTCATCGACGGAGGGGGTCTCCAAAATGTCGACGTATGTTGGGTTGAGGTTAGTAGGAAGATTGGAAGAGGCCAGTTTGGCTAGAGAGTCGGCCCACTGGTTCTCCTCCCTGTCGACGTTTGACATTTTCCATGAAGGAAATTTACTAAGAAGCTCTTGTGTTCTTGTTAAATATCGGGCCATCCTTTCATTATGCGTCTTAAATTCGCCACTTAGCTGTTTGGAAACCAACTGAGAATCCCCAAATATGTCAATGACCTCTGCCTCGAGATCGGATGCGAGCTTTAGTCCGGCGATGAGTGCCTCGTACTCGGCCACGTTGTTTGTGGCGGAGAACCCGAACTTGAGAGCCTGTTGGATTTTGAATCCTCCTGGACTGATTAGTATGACCCCTGCTCCTCCAGAGTTGGATGTCGAGGAGCCATTAACAAACAAAAGCCACGGGCGAGACTGGTCATCTTCAGGTTTATGTGTCTTGAATTTGAACTGGCATTCAGCGACGAAATTCGAGAGAACTTGGGCCTTGATCGCCGTTCGAGTTTTGTGCTCGATGTAGAACTGGCTTAACTCTATGGTCTAAGCTGTGAGCCTGCCTTTTATGTCGCGCTTGTGCAGGATTCTTTTCAGAGGTAGATTGGTGAGAACATGGATTTCTCTCGCTTGAAAATAATGACGGAGCTTACGACTCGCGACGACAAGAGCGTATACGAGTTTCTCGACTTGTGGGTATCTTGTTTCCATGTCTCGGAGTGAGTGGCTGATGTAATATACAGGGACATCTTTTCCCTCATCGACACGGACCAACACTGCCGCGACAGTTTCATCGGAAGCTGAGAGATATACTCGTAGAGGTTCGCCTGTTAAGGGCCGAGTTAAAACTGGAGGATTTGTCAAAAATGTCTTTAATTCGGTGAAATTTTTTTCACAATCTTCGTTCCATTCAAACTGTGATAATTTGGAAGCTTTCTTCATTGCAGAGAAAAATGGGAGGCACCTCTTTGAGGATTGAGGGATGAACCTTCGCAGAGCGGCTATACACCCTGTGAGCTTTTATAAGTCTTTAATGGATCTTGGTTTGCTCATTTCTAGAATAGATTTTGTCTGAGCTGGATCGGCCTCGATGCCTTTCTGGGTGACCAGGAACCCCAAGAATTTACCTGCAGTAAGGCCGAATGAACACTTTGCAGGGTTTAATCGCATGTTGTTTGCCCTTGCGTTGGTGAACGTTTCTCGAAGGTCTGTCACATGATCAGAGGCAACTTTTGACTTTGTAATCATGTCATCGACGTATATCAACATGTTTCTTCCTATCTGCGAGGAGAATATTTTATCCATCATCTGCTGAAAAGTAGCGCCCGCATTGATTAATCTGAAGGACATTACTTTGTAACCAAAGAAATAACTTAGCATGTTACTTTGATTACTTTGTAATCAATCACTCATAAATTTTTGAGACATGCACGTTTAATTTTATAGTAGGAACAATGCGGTCAAGCTAAGGGATATAACAAAAGTGTAATTAGAACATATATATCAAAAAAGAACCAATGAATAACTTAACAAAATTTTATCTATAAGAGAAGACAAATTAATTGAGATACATCGTGAATTAAGTATTAAATTAAAAACTAATTACCTCCAAAATCAAAAAACGCATAGTCACCAATATACAATAACATATTTATATCCGACTTTTTTCTCAGGATAGAAAAACAAACATATTTATATATATACTTGGACCAAATCTAAGCACCTCGACTTTAAGAAGTTTAAAATAATATAATTTGTTTTTACGTTTCCTAAATGCAGTTATAGATAATTATTTCTAAAACACTCTATTGGTCTGTCACAACTATCAAGAGATTTGAACAATTTTTTTTGAATTTTGAGTACATCATAAGTCTCAGTTTACTCACATAATATAATAGAAAGAAGTTTTTGTCAACAAAAAGTTAGCACCAAGATAACAAGAAATATTTCGTGTATGTACTAATTTATAACCCGTGCAATGCACGGTATTATAAAATTACTTTATTTATTTTAATATTTATTTTTATAATTTTACAATGTACATATAATAACTCCAATTCAAGATCTGGTCCCCCTAACGCCGTGTCAGGACCCTTCTTGCGATTTAGCTACCATTGGGTGTCTGCAAAACAATACCGTAGAAGGGTTTGACCTTACAATGTCTTCGTCATGAGAGTAAGAACTTGTTTTTTGATTATTAAGAGAGAAATGTAAGGAGGTTGTGGGTGTGTGTATAAGTGTGTAGAAGAGTGTGTAACCCCTAGACCCTTCTTATTTAGTTATTTATAACCCAAGGTTACTGTAGGGAGAATTTGGTACAACAATATTTTGGAGGTTCGTGACTGGAATAAAGATCTAGGGGTGGTGCTTAGTGGCGGATGAAGGTTGTTTATGGTGATGGCTATGCTTGTATGATGACTCCTCAATAAATCAATAGAAAAATTGTTTTTTTCTCTTACTCTTTGTCGAGTGTAAATTCACATAATTATACAAGGTGCCTACGTACCCTATTCATAGGGATCAAGCCCCACGTAGTACTTGGAGAATAAGTTAGATGACTAGGGTTAGGGTTTTTCTGCCCATTCAACTCAAGCCCATCTATAAGTCATGCCTTCAGCCAAATAATCACGTAAATCTCGACCGGCCCCACAGGTTTCTCTATAATCTTGTGAAATTTTCACATTTTTTCCCATAATTATAGGAATTTCCCGTGTCGGCCCCGAGATTCATGAACAATCCAGTCGTCTATGGGTCACTGTCCATATCAGAGTCGGCCTGATCACCTCGATTCGCACCAACCCTCCTGGTGGTGCCATTTTGACCTCTTAAGAAAGTAGAGAAGCAAGCCCATCTAGTCTCTCCCCGCTATAAGATATTATACAAGTTTTTTGTTGTTTAATCTTCCTTCAACTCGCATGAACACCTAGTATGATGCGAGCTCACAAGCCCAGCCTGCAGTATTACATATTTTAAATGTGAGCCTACAGGGCCACCTCGGCTCGCACCAACTTTTCGAGTGGGGTCATTCCCACCTCCCAAAGAAAGTCACGAACGCTTCACGGCCTTTCCTTGTGCCTTAAATCATCCTAATAAAAGTTGTTCATCACCCATCTTTGTTGATAATAAAAGCCAGGAGGTTCCAAGTATGGTAGACTCGCGATCCATCTTCTAAATCTTACCCCCTGATGAGAGCTGGAGCTTCTGCTAGCGAAATGAGGCTCGAGATCCTCAAATCCTAGCCAGGCCGAGCTCCTTTTAGAGAAATAAGCTTGAATCTCGGCTAGAAGGGAGAAGTGAGGTTGAATTTTATTGTGAGAGGAGAAAGCTTGAGTCTCTTATAGCGTAGAGAGCCCAAATCTCTGTTAGCGAAGAGAGCCCGATTCTCTGTTAGCGTAAAAAGCCCGTATCTCTGGTAGCGAAGAGAGCCCGAAGCCTTGGTATTTTAGAGATCCCGAAGCTCTATTCATGAAGATAGAATGGAGCATCACTACTAGCATAGAGAGTTTGAATCTCTGATAAAGAGGAGAACCCGAACTCATAAGTAAGAGGTGAGCCTGAACCTCTGAGTGAGAGGAGAGCCTGAGTCTATCAGAGAGAGGCGAGCCCAAATCTCTGCTAGCGAAGAGAGAGGATAGCCTCTTTATGAGTGTAGAGAGGCTAAATCTCTAAGAGAAGGGTGGGCTGGAATCCCTTAAGGAGGTGAGCTTGGACCCCTTATAAAGGTGAGCCTGAGTCCTTTAAAGTGGTAGGCTAAAACTCCTTCTAGCATGACGGCCGGAGCTTCTACCATGCTTGCTTTGATTTAATGTATATCGTTAGGGCTTTCTTTCATCCTTAGTGTCTTCTTTAGGCTGAACCTCAGTAATTTATATTATGTGAGATAGGAGGGAGCCCCCCAGCTCTCTTTAACTCAACCGGTTCGACCTAATTCTGAGGAAATCTAAGATGGGCATGTTTAGAGCCCATATCCAAATTTGTGTATAACAACTACCCTCAAATTCCTTGTTGTCATGTATATGTAACAAGGAATTTGACATCATTGTTGTGCCCAGACTGAACATGTCATATTTAATAAATAAAAAAATAAAGCAAAGTAAGCCTAGGTTTTGACTCTCACAAATCTTGGCATGTTTGGCATTCAATTTATTATTCTTCAAGTTAGGTTGAATCCTTCATTGACGTTGACCGGCTTCCATGATCAGCTTCCATACTCCATCGGGAGCCTGACGAGTATAGTACACCTTATTGTCTTCTTAAGTGATGAGAGTTCAATCATCTCCACCCCCTGTTACTTAAAGTCATGTAATGCAATATAAACAAAGTGTTTGATGTTCACGTATACCATATTCTTCTAGATTTAAGCAAAGGTCTAGGAGTGAATAACACCACTTCTCTAAGCTTGCGTGAGCTAGTCGTGTAGAGCCAGTAGAGGCCCAACTCACGTTATATAGAGCGGGTAGAGGCCCGACTCGTGCGGCACAGAGTGGATGAAGGAGGCCTGGCTCGAGTCGCACAGAGAGGGCGGATGCTCGGCTCGTGCATAGAGGGAAGCCAAGGCCTAACTTGCCGCACATAAAGCGGGAAGAAGAGATCAGGCTCACGTTGTGTCAAGCTGAAAGAGGTCGGGCTCTAATTACATGTACACAAAAACCCTGCTCGGGTTGCGTATAGTGGATAGTAGAGGCCCGGCTCCCATCAAGCGGGTCGGACAGAGGAGGCCGAACTTGCGCCGCATTATGCGGGTAGTATCCCGGCTTGCATCAAATATAAAGCGGTGATGGCTTGGCTTGCACATCACATTATACAGGGTCAGCTCGCATAATTACGCACGGAGTCCTGGCTTGTGTAATAGCTCATGAAGGCCTAGCTCGGGTCATCACATCTGGTGGTGTTCGGCTCGCATCGCCTAGAGCGTCCGGTGCCCGGCTTGCATCACTTGAACCAGCGGAGGCCCTGCTCATGTCAAGAGACGGGAGAAGGCCCGACTCGCACCACGCCTGGTACAGGATGCCCAGCTCGGGTCACGCATGATATCGGGGGCCCAGCTAGTGTTATCACAGTAGAAAGATGATATATGATTCATATCAAGCCGAGTGGGAGGATGCCCAACTTGCATCATGCAGAGCGGGAGGAGGCTCGACTCCTTCAAGAGAGGGGGAAGGCCCGGGCCAGGTGATGTAGAACAGGCGGAGGCCCGCTAACATCGTTCAAAGTGAGCAGAGTCCTAGTTCGTGCCTCTTACAACAGGCACCAGATTTCCAGCTGGCATCACACCAGAGGGAGCAGAGAAGGCCACACCTATATCGCATCATGCAAAGCATGATTAGGAGGCTCGACTTGCGTAATCAGGGGATATTGTCCTCACGTTTATAATTGAATGTCATGCTGACCTCCTAGCGCTTCCAATCGATGTGATGTTAATCTTGGAATGAACCTAGATCTTATTAAAGACTTCACTGGCCTTGTCATACATGAATCTTCCTATTCATTCACCTAAAACTCCTGAAGATAGATATAGCTCCTTGAGACCTCGCTGGCCAATCCATATTAGGGGCCTCGTTGATCATATTGAATAGTGAATTTTACTAAAAGTGATGATCAACCACACCTCATAAAGGACTTTGCTGGCCAAACTGCATAGAGGGCCTCGTTGGTCACCAAGTTATCCTGAAAAAGGTCATCTCAAAGCCTAGCTAGCCATGCTAGTTATCGGGCATCTCACATACGGCATCTCATTACCTTGTTGGCCAAGCTGGTCATAGAATCATTCAAAAAAGGGGCATCTCATGAAGAAGCATCCCAAGACCTTGCTAGTCACGCTGGTCGATGAGGCATCCCAAGAGGGATATCTCACGAAGAGGCATCTCAAGACCTTGATAGCCAAGCTGGTCATTGAGGAATCCTAAGAGGGGGCATCTCACGAAGAGGCGTTATATGACCTCGCCGGCCAAGCTATTCATTAAGGCATCCCAAAAAGGGGGATCTCGTGAAGAGGCATCTTAAGACCTTGCTAGCTAAGCTGCTCAATGAGGTATCCCAAGAGGGGGAATCTCACGGAGAGGTGTCCCATGACCTCGCCAGTCAAGCTGGTCACTGAGGCATCCCAAGAAGGGGATGTTGATCCCAAAATGTTAAATATTGACTTTGTGAATGAACTATCCCCATATGAGGGCTCACTATTGAAACAAGCTTATTGTGGCGCCCTCCAAACCCGGGTCAGAAGTTTGGGGTCCACACTCACACCTTATTTATAACCTACTTATAACAATAATAAAGATAATAATAATATATGCAGTGACCCTACTTACCAATCACCACGGACCGCAACAGGTTAAAGTATGCACACAAGCCAAACACACTAATATATTACAAACCGTTCAAATCCCAACTATTCCAAACTCAAAACTGAGTATTAAACTTTATTACAACTTTTACAACCTTAAATTATCCCAAAAGAAGCCTACTAGCTCAGCTTCCTCAACCTGAACCCCTAGCTCTCGCGCTGGACTGGGGATCCTCTTTACCAACTGGTTCCTTTTTAACTGGAAAGAATATAAACAACATCGCACAAATGAGCTAACTAGCTCAGCAAGTCACAATGACAAAACTGAGAATAATGATCATCAGGTGAACATGATTATGATATCAAGTGAACAATAGATTATGATTTAGAATTGGATATTATACTTTTAATTTAAAAACCCAAGGTTAGGCTGCTGATCAGTCACGCACTAACCCCGAGCAAGGCACACAGCATTGCTCTAACTACTGGATCCAGGGCACACATTGGCCTAACTTCACCATTATATGGTCTGACCACGAATCTGGTCCATAATTTTATAAAAACAATCCAATTCTAACATAATAACAGAATATGCAATAATAAACAATAACCAGAATCATTAAAAACAATGAGTGTTTAATAATGAAAGGGTTTCAATCTTTGTAAGGATCAATACGGTAATTTAAAAGCTTGGATGCTGGGTAATGAAAGAATTGGATAACAAAGGAATCAACATTTCAGGGTTTCAAAGATTTGGGCTTTCAAAGCATAAAATACAATGGTTTGAAGGTATAAGCAATCTGGTTCCGCATTTTATATTTAATATGTATGTATTTGTGGAGTAGTATTGTATACTTGAGGTTCGTGTTTGGGTATACAATAATCAATGATATATAAAGAATAAGGTTCATGGCTCAAGAACAATAACTGGAATTAGGGTTTGGGTTTCAGTGCTTCAAGCACTTGCAATATCAACAAGACTATCAAGTACTACAATATCTTGAGAAAGTTCAGAACACTTGCCTGGTATTAGCTTACTACACTGCACTCGCTTCCAATCACAACCGTCTTACTCCTCATCTATCTGTTTCCCTTTCCTATGCCGTTCCTCTTCTGCTCACATATCATAAGCATCTATCAATAATCGACTCATAGAATTCTATCCAACACATACTTCTATCTACCCTTCGTTTCACCCAAATCCGATTAACGGATTGAAAGTTATGCAATAATCAAGTAAACACCGAATATATAGACCGATAGTCAATCAATAAGTCACATATAGCACATAATACATCACGTAATCAATGATATATCATTTATAAAGAAGTCTCGGGTCATAAATAGGCTTTCTGGTATTTAAAATGATTTTTAAAACATTTTTCGGAATTAAAACGGGTCGTTGGATCAATTTCGGATTAATAAACAGGGTTCGGTTGGCCAATTCTGGCTCCGAAATAAATTTTAGAATAATTATCGAACCTTGGAAATAATTTAGAATAATATTTTAAAGCTCGAAACTATTTTTCGGAATTTTTAAATCATTTTTAAATAATTAAATCTAATTAAATAATTGATTAAAATCAATTAATAATTAATTAAATCAATTAATCCATTAATTTTCGAGTTAATTGACCAATTAATTAATTAAAAATTAACTGAAATTAATTTAGATTTATTTTTGAATTAAAAATAATTTTCGGAATTAAATTAACAATTTTCAGAATTTTTAGAAATTAAAAATGAATTTTTATAATAAAAATAAATAGGAAATATGATTTTTAAACATTTTATAAATAGGAATCCTATTTTTGAAAACTTTGCATACTACAGGGACTAAACTTCACCATCTACAAAACTACAGGGGCCTGTTTGTAATTTTGCCAGCCCAGCCGTTGACTCGCCGGAGTGTGGCCGGAGAACACGATTCCGGCCACCTCAGGCCACCAAACTGTCCAGATTTAATCTATAGGTTACCAGCAACTTATTCGTGCAATCAAAACTCAATAATCATCTTTGTTCTGGTCGAAAATTGGCAAAGAACATCGCCGGTTTCCGGCGAACATCGTAAATCTTTAAAACACAACTCCCTTCGATTCAAGCATCCTCTGTTAACGAGCTATATATCAATCGATTGTAAATTTCATAAGGAACACAACCCACTATAAATCAACAGCTAATAACCCCTGAATCAAAAACCCCCAAATTTCAATTGAAAACATTCATACGGGTTATAAACCCTAATTTTAAAATTCGAAAATCAAACTCAAATTTAAACATGTTATTGAACTCCAAATCAGACGTATGACATATGAAAATCATCAGGAAAACAAGCTCTATAACATGCAATCATCAAATCATACAAACAATCATCCGAACAAAAATTCATATTTTTCATAAAAATAATCCGAAAATAAATAAATTTTTAGAAATTAAACCTTTAATTCTGCAGGTGTATGGATTACAGATTCTGATAGAGCTTCTCAAGACCTTCAAATCCAGTACTCGAGCTTTTCAAACAAAGATCAATAACACCTTCAAAAGTTGGTTTGATTCTTGAAACAGTTTATGAATATAGGATTTTTCTCTGTAAAATTATACATTTATATGTCTGCAAATGATTTTGATACGAAATAAAATACGGTAAAAGGCTATTTATATTTACGGAAAATTAGTATCCCGTTGGATCATTCCGGATATAAAACGGTACGTTTATTTGTAAAAACTGATCCAAACGGTATCGGTTTTCGAGATAATTATCCAAATCAGTACAATTTGTACTGCGGTTTTGGTCTCAGCGCCTGGTTACACGTATTACGAAGTGATAATTGGGATAGTTTAATAAAAAGCTCTCGTTTATCGAAAATACGGGTTTTATTGATTTACCGAAATGAATATTGTATCGAAAATGTTGCGCCGGGACCCGCGCAGGACAAACCGTACGCCGGATCGAAAAAGTCGAAACATGGAATATGCTCGGAATATTACAATTAGGTTAGGAAGGAGTTCTCGGAAGAGTTTCGGGTTCCAAAAACGTAACAACGGTTGACGTCGGTTGGTTCCCGTTTTTATAAATTAGATTTTAAATACTCGGAAAAAGATTTTATAAATTTCATATGATCCTTATAAATCCATAAATGAACATAAAAATAATTTGGAAGATATGACAATTATCTATGTTTTATTTTGAACATATAAAAATTAAAATACTCAATTAATATTATTTTTAAATATCCAAGTACAGATAACACCTAACAATTAACTCACTGAATAGATACTGAACACACATAATAATTATTTAATATCAAAAATAATTACACGATATATCCCGGATATTACATCCTTCCCCCTTAAAAGGATTCTGTCCTCAGAATCTTCTAAGAAAACAAATGAGGGTACTTTTCTCTCATATTACTTTCTAACTCCCAGGTTGACTCTTCAACCTTTGGGTTTCTCCACAATACTCTTACTAACTTTACCACTTTATTTCTCAATACTTTCTCTCTTTCCTCTAAAATCTCTATCAGACTCTGTATATATGACAAATATGCCAGAAGCTCCATTGGCTCATATTCTATTGCATGCCTGGAGTCTGGATTATACTTCTTAAGCATTGATACGTGAAAAACATTGTGAATGTGCTCCATGTGCGGTGGTAATGCCAACTCATAAGCTACTTTTCCAATGCGTTTTAAAATCTCAAAAGGTCCGACATATCTTGGGCTTAGCTTCCCTTTCTTCCCAAACCTCGTTAGTCCTTTCCATGGTGATACTTTCAATAGTACCAAGCTCCCTTCTTCAAATTCCATGTCCTTCCTTGACTGGTCTGCATACTTTCTCTGATGATTTTGTGCGGCTATTAATCTCTTCTGGATAATTTCAACAACTTCCTTTGTCTGCTGCACCAATTCAGGTCCGAGTATTTTGCGTTCTCCTACTTCATCCCAATATACTGGAGATCTACATTTGCGTCCATAAAGGGCTTCATAAGGTGGCATCCCAATGCTGGCATGATAACTGTTGTTATAAGCAAACTCTACCAGGGGTAAATGCTCGTCCCAACTTCCTTTAAAATCAATAGCACAAACACGTAGCATGTCCTCGATTGTCTGGATCGTTCTTTCACTTTGGCCGTCCGTCTGCGGGCGATAGGCCGTACTCATATTCAATCTTGTTCCCAAACATTCTTGAAAACTCTTCCAGAATCTTGAATTAAACCTTGGATCTCGATCAGATACGATAGACACTGGAACTCCATGACGAACTACAATTTCTTTTAGGTACATATGGACCAACTTGTCGAGCAAAAATCTTTCAGTTATAGGCAGAAAATGAGCTGACTTGGTAAGTCTATCCACTATAACCCAAATGGCATCATGATTAACCCTTGTCCTTGGTAATCCAACTATAAAATCCATGGCAATATGTTCCCACTTCCATTCTGGAATCTCCAATGGCTGTAGCAATCCGCTTGGCTCTGATGTTCTGCTTTAACCTTCTGACAGGTATAACATTTGCTAACCCATTCCGCAATTTCCCTTTTCATATCTGGCCACCATTAATTCTTCTTTAAATCTCTATACATCTTGGTACTCCCTGGATGGATGGAATACCTTGAATTATGTGCCTCCTGTAGAATTTCATTCTTTAACTCCGTCACCGGTGGAATCCAAATTCTAGATGAAAACCTCAGAATACCTTGGTCATCTTGTTGCGTGCATAATTCCTCACCTACCAAACGATTTATATCTTGATCCATTACCTCTTTCTGGCATTTCTTTATTTTCTCCAATAACTCCGGTTGGAAAATCATACTGTACACTTTTGCTTCCTCAGGCTTGCAAATTCTAATCTCCAATTCCAATTTCTGAAATTCTTTATATATCTCTTCAGGTACTGATAGCACATTCAACCTTTCCTTTCGACTTAACGCGTCTGCTACAACGTTCGCCTTACCGGGATGATAATTAATTGAGCAATCATAATCCTTGATCAATTCTAACCATCTCCTTTGCCTCATATTAAGTTCCTTCTGGGTAAATATATACTTCAAACTTTTGTGATCCGTATAAATCTCACATTTCTCTCCATACAGATAATGTCTCCAAATCTTCAAAGCAAATACCATGGCTGCTAACTCCAAATCATGAGTAGGATATTTCTGTTCGTGTGGTTTCAATTGCCTTAACGCATACGCAATCACCTTGTTGTGCTACATAAGAACACATCCTAATCCTTTGTGAGAAGCATCACTATAAATTACGAAATTCCCTTGATCGTCTGGAAGTGACAAAACAGGTGCCGTGATTAATCGTTGCTTCAGTTCCTGAAAACTTTTCTCACATTTGTCGTTCCATATAAACTTCTCATTCTTTCGTGTAAGCTTTGTTAATGGTATGGCAATCCTTGAGAAATTTTGAACAAATTGACGATAATATCCCGCCAATCCTAGAAAACTTCTTACCTCGGTGGGTGTTCTCGGTCTTTCCCAATTCGTAATTGCCTCGATCTTTGCCGGGTCCACTTTGATCCCTTCATTACTAACTATGTGTCCTAAGAACTGAACCTCCTGTAACCAAAACTCACACTTTGAGAATTTAGCATACAACTTCTTTTTCCTTAAAATCTCCAAAGCTGTCCTTAAATGTTCCACATGATCCTCTTCCGTCTTTGAATAGATTAAAATATCGTCTATAAACACAATAACAAACTTATCCAAATACTCCTTGAAAATTATGTTCATCAGGTCCATAAATGCTGCCGGGGCATTGGTCAATCCAAAAGACATTACTAAAAACTCGTAATGTCCATACCTTGTTCTGAAAGCTGTCTTTGGTATATCTTCTGGCTTGATCTTTAGTTGATGATATCCTGATCTTAAATTAATTTTGGAGAAGTACTTGTCTCCCTTCAACTGGTCAAACAGATCATCGATTCTGGGTAACAGATATTTGTTCTTGATTGTCAGCTTGTTGAGCTCCCTATAGTCGATGCACAGTCTCATGCTTCCATCTTTCTTCTTAACAAATAATACCGGGGCTCCCCACGGGGATACACTGGGTCTGATTACTCCTTTTTCTAACAATTCCTGCAGTTGCTTTGCTAGCTCTTTCATCTCAACAGGCGCCATCCTGTACGGGGCCTTGGATACTAGTTCTGTTCCAGGTGCTAAGTCGATTGCAAATTCAATTTCTCTATCTGGAGGAAGTCCTGGCAATTCATCGGGAAACACGTCTGGAAATTCATTCACTACTGGAATATCTTCAAGTTTTGCTGGCTCCTAACTTTTGTCGATCACATATGCCATGAAATGCTCACATCCTTGTCGTAGTAACTTATTGGCTTGAATTATCATTAAGAACTTCTTTACTTGTTTCTGACCTTTGAACGTTACTATTCTTTCGTCTGGCGTTTTCACCATTACTTTCTTATTTCGACAATCTATCTGGGCATCATGCTTAGATAACCAATCCATCCCTAATATAATGTCAAATTCTCCTAACTTAAATGGTATCAAATCTACACAAAATTTACTACCAGAGATCTCAATCTCACAATTCCCACAAACTTGGGTAACAGTTACACGTTCTTGATTTTCTAATTCCACAGTCATTATTTCATTTAAACACTCAACTGGACAATTTAACTTACTAACAAAATCTTGTGAAACAAATGATCGAGTTGCTCCCGAATCTATTAACACTTTGGCACATAAAGAATTCACATTAAGCGTACCTGCCACGACATCCGTATCCTGAATAGCATCCTTCACAGACATATCAAAGACTCTAGCCCTTGGAGTCTCATTCACTGTTGGGGTAGATCCCATAATCCTCAATACATTACTGATTGGGGCTGGTGTCTTGAAATCCCTGGCCATATGTCCTGGCTTTCCACATTTGAAGCACATAAATCCAATGGCTGGAACCTTCACTGCTGGATTCCGGATAGGCTGATCCTTATTTGTTGGCTCTCTTGCTGGCTGATTTCGGCACTCCCTCGAATAGTGCCCTTTCTGATTGCATTTGAAACATACCACATTCAACTTATTACAAACTCCTCCATGCTTTTTCCCACATACTTGACAATCCGGAAAAGTTAGTCTCAACTGACTTGGCTGATTCACATTAGCTGGACGGTTGCCCTGGCCTCCGTCTCCTACATTTTGTCTCCTGAAATTAAAATTTTCTCCCTGGCTGGAACTTCCCCTTCTTAAAGTTTGGAAACTTCCCTGGTTGTGACTGACCCTCACTTCCCTCAACCTTCCTTTTCTTGCTTTCCTTTTCCTTCTGGAATATCTCACTCTCTGTCTCTGCGATCATAGCCTTCTGTACTGCTCCTGCATAGGTATCCAATTCAAAAATGGCTACCTTCCCTCTGATCCATGGTTTCAAACATTGCTGAAATCTTTTAGCTTTCTTCCTGTTAGTATCCACATACGACGGTACATACCTTGACAATTCCTCAAACTTACCCTCATAATCTGTTACCGACATGTTCCCTTGCTTTAATTCTAAAAACTTCAGCTCCATTTGATCCTGAACAAACTGAGGAAAATACTTTTCTAAAAACAATTCCTTTAACCTTTCCCAAGTAATAACATTTGTGCCTTCCAATGTCTTCACCATTTCCCACCAATAGGTGGCCTCATTCTTCAGATAGTAACTTGCAAACTCAACCTTCTGTTCCTCCTTCACTTTTACTAAGGCAAATGCCTTCTCTATTTCTTTTAACCACACATTTGCTTCAATCGGCTCTAGGGAACCCTTGAATTCTGGTGGGTTTACTGCCTGAAAAGTTTTGAAAGTTACCTGGGGATTGGTCTGTCTTTGTTGTTGTTGTGCCAGGTGAACTGTTTGTTGGGCCAAAATTTGAAGAATCTGGGCTATTGCTGGGTCCATGGGTCCTGGGTTCACATTCGGGTTTGTATCATCTTGGTTGTTGTTGTTGTTGGTTTCTTCATTCTGGGTGTTAGTGCGGGTATTTCTTCTGGGAGGCATTTTCTGTAAAGAATCAATCAACTTATTTAGCTTTTGAATCAATCTTTTGCATAAAAGAATAGTTTTGCAAAACAGAAATATCTCTTTTTTTTAAACAGTTGTAACTAAATAAATTGCATGCTTCTTTACAGAATATAAACAGTTATGGAAAATAGGGTACATGGTATCACAAGGGTATAACTGGTGCAATAAATAAGGTAAGGTAGAACAGGTGCAATAGAGTAAATGACAGTGCTGGAAAGGAAAAAGGTAATGATATATATATATAGATCAAAAGTTTTAGGTAGTACAAGCGTAAAGACGCTTCGGAAGTAAAATCAAAAAGGGTACAACAACCTACTCACTAGTCAGCATAGCTAGTCTATATATACAACTCAAAAGTCTACTGATACACACTACACACTAATGTACATACTACATAACCATAACAACACTGCTCAGCATCTCCATCTCTAAATCTCTGGCTCATGGCAAGTCTGGACCTCCAATCTCCTCAAGCTCCTCTAGAACCCACTTAGCCCACTCCACTAGGAAATCAGGAGTGATGTCCTCGTGTGTAGCCTCAGCAATCCTCACAGCAGCTGCTCCACGAAACGCCTGGAGCCTCTCTCTAAGTCACCTCTCACCACTCCCAACCTCTCTGGTACGCATGATATGCAATAACTCCTGGATCTGACCCTGTAGGAATCGCTGCTCCATAAGGCAAGCCTCAAACTGATGATATGGGATAGGATAGGAAGAGAACTGGAAAGGTACTCATGTAACTGAATGACTAGTAAAGCCTGAATCAGCGGGTGGGGGTCCTCTAACAAGTGGCCTCATACCTGGAGGTGGAAAAGCCTGCAGTGGTACGGGCTGCAACACCGGTGGAGGTAGAATAGCCAATGCTGGTGGAATAACAGGACGTGGATCCGAAGACGGCACTCCAACTGAAGGCTCTGAGTGATCAGCTGATACGGGAATAAAAGAGTCGGTCATCGCTGCTATCTGAAATCATATCGCAATATAAGAATCTCGAACCATAACGCGAATTACACTAATATCTGATATACCGAAGCACTCAACCTCTCGACATTCTATCTTTATATTTCTTACTTCTAATTCCTAACCCTCTACCCATTCCTGTCAACCTAGGCTTGTGTCAGTGACTTATAACCTGTAGCTCTGATACCAAACCTGTGGCGCCCTCCAAACCCGGGTCAGAAGTTTGGGGTCCTAACTCACACCTTATTTATAACCTACTTATAATAATAATAAAGATAATAATAATATATGCAGTGACCCTACTTACCAATCACCACGGACCGCAACAGGTTAAAGTATGCACACAAGCCAAACACACTAATATATTACAAACCGTTCAAATCCCAACTATTCCAAACTCAAAACTGAGTATTAAACTTTATTACAACTTTTACAACCTTAAATTATCCCAAAAGAAGCCTACTAGCTCAGCTTCCTCAACCTGAACCCCTAGCTCTCGCGCTGGACTGGGGATCCTCTTTACCAACTGGTTCCTTTTTAACTGGAAAGAATATAAACAACATCGCACAAATGAGCTAACTAGCTCAGCAAGTCACAATGACAAAACTGAGAATAATGATCATCAGGTGAACATGATTATGATATCAAGTGAATAATGGATTATGATTTAGAATTGGATATTATACTTTTAATTTAAAAACCCAAGGTTAGGCTGCTGATCAGTCACGCACTAACCTCGAGCAAGGCACACAACATTGCTCTAACTACTGGATCCAAGTCACACATTGGCCTAACTTGACCATTGTATGGTCTGACCATGAATCTGGTCCACAATTTTATAAAAACAATCCAATTCTAACATAATAACAGAATATGCAATAATAAACAGTAACCAGAATCATTAACAACAATGAATGTTTAACAATGAAAGGGTTTCAATCTTTGTAAGGATCAATAAGGTAATTTAAAAGCTTGGATGCTGGGTAATGAAAGAATTGGATAACAAAGGAATCAACATTTCAAGGTTTCAAAGATTTGGGCTTTCAAAGCATAAAATACAATGGTTTAAAGGTATAAGAAATCTGGTTCCGTGTTTTATATTTAATATGTATGTATTTGTGGAGTAGTATTGTATACTTGAGGTTCGTGTTTGGGTATACAACAATCAATGGTATAGAAAGAATAAGGTTCAAGGCTCAAGAACAATAACTGGAATCAGGGTTTGGATTTCAGTGCTTCAAGCACTTGCAATATCAACAAGACTATCAAGTACTACAATATCTCGAGAAAGTTCAGAACATTTGCCTGGTGTTAGCTTACTACACTACACTCGCTTACAATCACAACCGTCTTACTCCTCATCTATCTGTTTCCCTTTCCTACGTCATTCCTCTTCTGCTCACATATCATAAGCATCTATCAATAATCGACTCATAGAATTCTATTCAACACATACTTCTATCTACCCTTCGTTTCACCCAAATCCGATTAACGGATTGAAAGTTATGCAATAATCAAGTAAACACCGAATATATAGACCGATAGTCAATCAATAAGTCACGTATAGCACATAATACATCACGTAATCAATGATATATCATTTATAAAGAAGTCTCGGGTCATAAATAGGCTTTCTGGTATTTAAAATGATTTTTAAAACATTTTTCGGAATTAAAACGGGTCGTTGGATCAATTTCGGATTAATAAACAGGGTTCGGTTGGCCAATTCTGGCTCCGAAATAAATTTAAGAATAATTATCGAACCTTGAAATAATTTAGAATAATATTTAAAAGCTCGAAACTATTTTTCGGAATTTTTAAATCATTTTTAAATAATTAAATCTAATTAAATAATTGATTAAAATCAATTAATAATTAATTAAATCAATTAATCAATTAATTTTTGAGTTAATTGACCAACTAATTAATTAAAAATTAACTGAAATTAATTAACTAATTAATTTAGATTTATTTTTGAATTAAAAATAATTTTCGGAATTAAAATAATAATTTTCAGAAATTAAAAATGAATTTTTATAATAAAAATAAATAGGAAATATGATTTTTAAACATTTTATAAACAGGAATCCTATTTTTGAAAACTTTGCAAACTACAGGGACTAAACTTCACCATCTACAAAACTACAGGGGCCTGTTTGCAATTTTGCCAGCCCAGCCGTCGACTCGCCGGAGTGTGGCCGGAGAACACGATTCCGGCCACCTCAGGCCACCAAACTGTCCAGATTTAATCTACAGGTTACTAGCAACTTATTCGTGCAATCAAAACTCAATAATCATCTCTGTTCTGGCCGGAAATTGGCCAAGAACATCGCCGGTTTCCGGCGAACATCGTAAATCTTTAAAACACAACTCCCTTCGATTCAAGCATCCTCTGTTAACGAGCTATATATCAATCGATTGCAAATTTCATAAGGAACACAACCCACTATAAATCAACAGCTAATAACCCCTGAATCAAAACCCCCAAATTTCAATTGAAAACATTCATACGGGTTATAAACCCTAATTTTAAAATTCGAAAATCAAACTCAAATTTGAACATGTTATTCAAATCCAAATCAGACGTATGACATATGAAAATCATCAGGAAAACAAGCTCTATAACATGCAATCATCAAATCATACAAACAATCATCCGAACAAAAATTCATATTTTTCATAAAAATAATCCGAAAATAAATAAATTTTTAGAAATTAAACCTTTGATTCTTCAGGTGTATGGATTACAGATTCTGATAGTGCTTCTCAAGACCTTCAAATCCAGTACTCGAGCTTTTCAAACAAAGATCAATAACACCTTCAAAAGTTGGTTTGATTCTTGAAACAGTTTATGAATATAGGATTTTTCTCTGTAAAATTATATATTTATCTGTCTGCAAATGATTTTGATACGAAATAAAATACGGTAAAAGGCTATTTATATTTACGGAAAATTAGTATCCCGTTGGATATTCCGGATATAAAACGGTACGTTTATTTGTAAAAACTGATCCAAACGGTATCGGTTTTCGGGATAATTATTCAAATCAGTACAATTTGTACTGCGGTCTTGGTCTCAGCGCCTGGTTACACGTATTACGAAGTGATAATTGGGATAGTTTAATAAAAAGCTCCCGTTTATCGAAAATACGGGTTTTATTGATTTACCGAAACGAATATTATATCGAAAATATTGCGCCGGGACCCGCGCAGGACAAACCGTACGCCAGATCGAAAAAGTCGAAACATGGAATATGCTCGGAATATTACAATTAGGTTAGGAAGGAGTTCTCGGAAGAGTTTCGGGTTTCAAAAACGTAACAACGGTTGACGTCGGTTGGTTCCCGTTTTTATAAAATAGATTTTAAATACTCGGAAAAAGATTTTATAAATTTCATATGATCCTTATAAATCCATAAATCAACATAAAAATAATTAGGAAGATATGACAATTATCTATGTTTTATTTTGAACATATAAAAATTAAAATACTCAATTAATATTATTTTTGAATATCCAAGTACAGATAACACCTAATAATTAACTCACAGAATAGATACTGAACACACATAATAATTATTTAATATCAAAAATAATTACACGATATATCCCGGATATTACACTTATCCTATCTATGAAGGTGGTGCGGAGAACTCTCCTTACCCCTTGTCCATCATGCTAGTGGTTTTCCCCTCGGACAAAGCTAGCTCATGCCTCGGTCCTTTACAGACATGGCTATCTTACTTCCACGAGATCGATGGCACTCCTCGGATTATCATTGGACCACTTCGACCCTCTTATTTTCTTACTCCCTCCGGCTAGACTCTCACCCCTACTGTCTCTTTGGTCTAACATCCTTCTCCCTAAGACGTAAAAGGCCCATCTTTCTAGCGCCAATTATTCTACCCTATTTACAGGGATCAAGCCTCACGTAGTTATTGGGGAACAAGTTACATGACTAGGGTTAGGATTTTTCTACCCATTCAACCCAAGCCAAATAATCACGTAAATTTCGACTAGCCTCACACAATTCCCTATAATCTTGCGGTATTTTCGTATTTCTTCCCATGATTATGGGAATGTCCCGTGTCGGCCTGATATTCACGAACTACCCAGTCGTCTATGGGTCATTGTCCATATCAGAGTCAAACTGGATGATGTGAGCCGGAATGATCGCCTTGGCTCGCACCAACCCTCCTGGTGGGGCTGTTTCGACCTCTTAAGAAAGTAGAGAAGCGAGCTCATCTGGTCTCTCCCCATTGTAAGATATTATACAAGTTCTTTGTTGTTTAATCTTCCTTCAACTCGCATGAACACCTAGTTTGATGCGGGCTCATAAGCCCAACCCGCAGTATTGTATATTTTGAATGTGAGCCGGCCAGGCCACCATGGCTCGCACCACCCCTTCTGGTGGGGCCATTCCCACCTCCCAAAGAAAGTCACGAAGTGACCTGCCAAGCCTTACTTTGTGCCTTAAATCCTCTTAATAAAAATTTTTCATCACTTATCTTTGTTGATAATAAAGGTTAGGAGGTTCCAAGTATGGTGGGCTACGACCCATCTTCTAAATCCTTCCCCGTGATGAGAACCATAGCTCCTGCTAGCGAAATGAGGCTCGAGATCCTCCTAGTTTAGCGAGGTCAAGCTCCTTCTAGAGAAATGAGCCCGAATCTCGGAAAAGAGAAGAGGTGATCCCAAATCCATGTCAGACGTAAGCCCGAAGTCTTTTTTGAGAGGAGAGAGCCCGAGTCTCTTCTAGCATAGAAAGCCCAAATCTCTGTTAGCAAAGAGAGCCCGAATCTCTGCTAGCATAAAGAGCCTGAATCTCTGCTAGCGAAGAGAGCCTGAATCGTTGCTAGCAAAGAAAGCCCGAATCCCTAGTAGCATAGAGAGCCTGAAGCTATGTTAGCGAAGAGGGAGGGGAACATTTCTGCTAGCGTAGAGAGCCCGAATCTCTGAAAGAGAGGAGCGCCCGAACTCATAAGTGAGAGATAAGCTCGAATCTCTAAGAGAGAGGAGTGTTTGAGTCCTTTAGAGAGAGGTGAACCCAAATCTCTTCTAGCGAAGAGAGAGGGGAGCCTCTCTACTAATATAGAGAGCCTGAATATTCTGACAGAGGGGTGGGCTGGAATCCCTTTTGGAGGTGATCCTGGACCCCTTATAAAGGTGAGCCCAAATCCTTTAGAGTGGTAGGCCGAAAGTTCTTCTAGCATGATGGACCGGAATTTCTGCCTCGCTTGCCTTGATTTAATGTATGTATTTAGGGCTTTCTTTCATCTTCAATGTCTTCATTCGGCTGAACCAAAGCATTTTATATTATGTGAGGTGGGCTGGAGCCCCCAGCTCTCTTTAACTCAACTGGCTTGATCCAATTTTGAGAAAATCTAAGATGAGCATATTTAGAGCCCATGTCCAAATTTGGGCATAACAGTACCTTTCAGTCAGGGTCTCTCATTATTGGGAGCAAAGGACGCATGGCTCAAATTGATGTCTTACACGTATCCAGGTAAAGATTAGAACTTCAAACATATTTTTTATGCAGGTTTCTTCTTCCAGCATCACTTATTGTAATCAATGATATTGTTGCCTATATTTTTGTATTCTTCTTTGGCAAAACACCTTTGATAAATTTATTTCCAAAGAAGGCATGGGAAGGTTTCATTGGAGCATCGGTTACAACTATAATTTCTGCATTTGGGGTGAGCTAATAAATAATAATATTTTATCATCTATCTTTGTAATAACCAATTGTTCCTGTTAATTATATAAATATATTAAGCACTGACTGTATTTTATTCTGGATGTGTAAGGTAATAATTATCACTTTGTATTATTTGTATAATTTCTGTTGAAGTATCATGATTGAGCCTTTTAGATGATTCTGTATGACAATCTATATTTGTTAATGAAGGAATTCACAGTATTAGTTGTAATATATTGACATTTTGTAATACAAGTGGAGTTCTGGAGTTGAGTAAGAAATACTATTCACATGGTTTGTTTGCTTATAAGATTTGAAAGTGAGAGATTGTTTGGTTATGAAGAATACAATGACAATGAAGGTCAAATTTGTGTGCATGTCACCTAGAAAAACAATGGCATCAGAATTTAGCACGATAAATATATTTTTCTTGGTCTGAATATGCAATTTTGTCAGATTTTTCTAGTTCTTTTTTAGAGTGATGAAGCATGTGTCATGTTACAAAAGAGGATAAAAACTTTGAGGTTGACATATCTAGGATATGACATAATTATGTGATTCACCTGCAGCAATCAATATCCGTGTATAAAATAGAAGTTTTATTTCCTTCTATCTAATTTCTTTGCTTGTAATGCTCGAATGCTAAATTATGCATTTATAATTGTGCGACTCGATAATATTGTGGGTCAATCTCAGTGGCTCACATGTCCTAGGAAGGTAGTTTTTTTGTAAAAAAATATTGATAATTCTAGTGTGTAAGATGTACTTCAAGAAATTGCACTAATCAGACAACATGTGCAGGATTTATCAATCGGTTGGCTTCATTGTGATCCAGGGCATTAGTTTAAGCCAGAATATTTTGCAGTACCTGGATGGTTTCCTGATTTGGTAACTAAATGTTTAAATAGATCCACCTGTTTATATAAAAAATTTGTAGCTTCTTAAAAGCTATCTTTTACTTGTTGGCATGTTAAAAACTATGAGTTATTAATATTGTATGTTACAAGTTATATATCAAATGTCCAGGTTCAATAAATCTG
This sequence comes from Apium graveolens, assembly GCF_009905375.1. Taxonomy (NCBI): domain Eukaryota; kingdom Viridiplantae; phylum Streptophyta; class Magnoliopsida; order Apiales; family Apiaceae; genus Apium; species Apium graveolens. Next base: position 44,370,952 of record NC_133654.1, read on the forward strand.
ACTAAGCCCACTTCCAAAGTGACACAGCCCAATTCAGAAACCGAACTCAGCCCAACAGTAATAACCCAGCCCAAACTGATAAATAAATTTTAATTAAAATAATAAATCACAAATTAATAAAATTCTCACCCAGATCACCTCGTGCGTGAGATGCCGAGACATTTGCCCTTCGACCCGGTCCGGTGCGGTGCGATGTGGTGCATGGTATGGCGGGGCGGTGGCGCGCGTGTGTGTGTGCGTGAAGTACACAAGAACAAAATGCACCATCATACACCTTAGTAGTTGTACACTACCCATGTGTGTGATACAATATAAAGCCTACACCCCCTTTATTTATTTTCAATGTGGGATAAAACATATTCTCATTTTTTCAAGCTCTTTCAAGCTAACTTCAACTCTAATTCTCTATGGATTTCATTAAGAAAAATTTTTAAAACCATACATGAAAGTTTAAGTTCACATATCATGGAACAACTTCCAATCATTAGATTTTGGGATTATCATCAAGAACATAATAAAATTTATGATCTAAATCCATTTTTTAACAATCCCCCACAAATCCATACATAAATGCGATCAGGTTTTTCATCATGACTGGTTTTTTCAGAGTCGGCACCATTCCGGGTTTGAACCCTCCTAAATCCTCTACTTCAATGGCTACCGGATTCAGATGGAATATTTCACCTTGAATCTTAATCCGTTTAGTATAACCATGTTCCATAGACGATGACAAGTCAACAGCTATGGTGCCAATCTACGGTTTTGAGACATTAATGGTCTTGTCTCGATCCTGTTCGTCGAATGCTTCAAGGAATAACCCTTTCCTCTAATTGCAACCACACAATTACGTTCGCTTAGCTGGGCATCTCTAGAGATATACTACTCCTATCTCGTCAAATGACTTGATCCCATTCAAAGTTTTAACACTCTTGCTTTTCTAGCAGTGTCAGTACCTTCTACGTTTACAGGGGATAAACTCAGATACAAAAGTATCATCTATGTAGCAAAGATACTACCAATTCACCTTTACAGCTTGTTACTACCACATTGAATATACTTCGAGGGATCTCCTCTCATGTGTATTGGGTTCCCACTGTTGATGAATTATGATGGGTTGACAGTCTCATCCTCAACCTTGACTTGAGGACCACTACAGGTTCCAGTCCTTTAGTCAAAGGATCAGCTATATTATTCTGATTTCCTATGAACTCTATAGCTATAATCCTATCAGTCACTAAACTCCTTATAGAATTGAGTCTAACTTAGATGTGTCTCTTAGTTTTAGCATTATGCTTTTTACTGCTAATCTTGTCAATAGTTGTTCGACTATCACAGTAAATAGCAATGGCAGGAAGCGGTCTGCTTACTACAGGTATCGCAGACATAAGTCCGTGTAACCATTTAGCCTTCATCCCTGTGGCATCAAGTGCACATAACTCAGCCTCAAATATAGACTGAGTCATTATAGTCTGCCTGCTTGACTTCCAGGATATTGCTCCACCTGTCAAGGTGAACACATATCCAGTTACTTCATTGGAACCAGACTTCTTAGCTATCCAACTTGCATCACTGTATCCTTCAAGCATACTAGGAAATCTCCTGTAGTGTAATCTAAGGTACATTGTGCCTTTTAGATATCTAAATGCTCTATCAAGAGCATCCCAATGAGTTCTGTTTGGACAGCTTATATATCTAGCCAACTTAGACACAGAATATGAAATATCTGGTCTAGTACAATTAGCAATATACTGCAAGCTCCCAATGATCTGGGAATACCTTAACTGAGACACAGGAACTCCTGAAGTATTCTTGACAAGAGCAAATTTAGGATCATAGGGTGTATTAGCGATTCTACACTGTGAATAACCATATTTCTCAAGTATAGATTTCTCTATATAATGAGATTGAGTCAAGGTTATTCCCTCAGCCGACTGAATCAGTTTGATTCCAAGAATCACACTAGCATCACCCATATCCTTCATTTCAAAATGCCTTTTCAAGAATTATTTTGTCTCGTTAATAATCTCATTATTGGTTCCAAACAATAAGATGTCATCCACATATAGGCACAAGATAACACACTCACTACCTTTAACTTTGGTGTAGACACGCTTATCACTTTTATTAATCATATAACTGAATGACAATACAGTGTCATCAAACTTTTTATGCCAATCCCTGGGAGCTTGTTTCAAGTCATAGATGGACTTGATCAACTTACATAATTTCCTTTCATTGTCAGATGCAACAAATCCCTGAGGCTGGTCCATATAACTCTCTTCTTCAAGTTCACCATGAAGAAAAGCGATCTTTACATCCATCTGATGAATGATAAGACCATGGACGGAAGCCAATGCTATAAGCATAAGGATTGTTACCATCCTTGCAACCGGAGAGTATGTATTAAAGTAATCAATTCCTTCCTTTTGCTTAAAACCATTAGCTACCAGTCTAGCTTTGTACTTATCTGTTGAGTCGTAAGGGTTCAAATTCCTTTTAAAGACCCATTTACACCCGATAATAGAACACCTAGGAGGGAGATCAACCAACTCCCATGTTCCATTAGAAACAATAGAGTCAATTTCACTCTTCACAGCGCCCTTCCATTGCCTAGACTCCAAAGAATCTATAGTTTGTCGGAAAGTTAAAGGTTCGTCCTCGACATTGTAAGTGATAAAATCACCTCCAAAGTCCTTAACTACCTTTGTATGCTTACTTCTCCTTGGTTCCTTTACTTCCTTAGAAATAGAGCTACTACTAGGTTCCGCCCCCACATTTGTCATCTTTTCCACATTATCAGGAATAGAACTCGATGTGTGAGTAGGATCTTCCTTAAAAGTCATTTCAGGTATTCCAGTCTTCATAGGGTAGACATCCTCAAAGAATTTAGCATCTCGAAATTCAACTATCATGTTTTCCACTATAACATCCATGTCATATTTTAATACCAAAAATCTCATAGCTGTAGTGGTTTCAAGATAGCTCAGAAAGATATAGTCAATAGTTTTCGGACCTATTTCTTTCTCTTGTGTTCAAGTACAAGCACCTTAGCAAGGCACCCCCACACACGAAGATACTTAAGACTAGCCATCCTGCCTTTCCATAACTCCAAGGGTGTCTTATCCATGTGTTTCAAAGGGACTCTATTCAAAATATGGCACGCCGTATTTAGAGCCTCTCCCCACATGTATTTAGGCAACCCAGAGTTAATAAGCATACAATTAATCATATCTTTAAATGTTTAGTTCTTTCACTCAGCAACCCCATTAGACTCAGGTGTGTATGATGGAGTAACGTCATGAACTATACCATTGTTTGCACAAATTCATTAAAACATTACTCGTATACTCACCACCTCTATCAGATCTCAATCGTTTAAGTACCTTATTAGTTTGTTTTTCTACTTCAGTTTTATATATAATGAATTTAATAAGTGCTCCATCCTTATGTCTAAGTAAATAAACATAACAATATCATCATCTATAAAAGCAATGAAGTGTCTAAACTGGTCCTTGGTCAATACACCACCAAATTCATAAATATCAGTTTGTAATAAATTTAACAAGTCTGAATCCCTAATAATATTGTGAAAAGGTTTCCTTATTTATTTAGCAGACACACATACTTGACATTTAGAATTATTTTTTATGGTATGTTTTGGAATCAACTCTAAGTTTATCATATTCTTAAGAGCACCAAAGTTTAAGTGACCTAGTCTAGCATGCCATAAATTTGAGGATTCAACACAGTTAACAGGAGGAATAATATCATTATTCAAAGTCCCCAAAACGGAATCAGCATTAATAATAATTAAACCATTTGACAAGTAACCCTTGCTAAAAAATGTACTAGTATGAATAAGAACTACTTTATTACACTTGAAAGAAATTTCAAAACCATTAGAAACTAAACAGCTTCCACTTATTATATTTATACGTATGTCGGGAACATGATGTACTCTGGTCAGAGATAGTATACGTCCTGAAGGGAACTTCAGATCCACATTTCCTACTCTAAGTACTTGAGCAACACTAGCATTCCCCATCTTCACAGTCAAGCTATGACTCTGTTGGTAAGATACAAATAAACTAATATCAGCACAAATATGCACATTAGCTCTAGTATCTATCAACCATTCATTTGACAGATAGGTAGAAAATATTACAGGATTGTAGGATACATATCGGTCAACATTGGTTTCAGAAGTCGTAGCCTCACCAACAACCATGTTCGCTACGGGCCCAATTGCGGTTCCAAGCACAACATTCGCTTGCACTACCACCTCGGTTTTCTTCGCTTTCTTTGTAGGGCAGTCCTTACTCCAGTGCCCAACCTGCCCACAAGACCAACATGGTTTATTTATCTTGGGTTTCTTGTCCTTGTCCTTGTCACTCTTAGGCTTATTACTATTAACTTTCTTTTCTATCCTACAGTTGCTACATTTAACTTCGAGGTACCGTGCTCAGTTGGAATCACATGTCCCTATTTAGACTTGTGTTGTTCTTGGACCAAGTTGTCCAGCATAAGGTTGGTCCAGGTGATCTCTTATTTCTGTCTTTTCAGAAAGAGAGAGAACTTCTCCCAAGACTTCGGGAGCTTTTCAATCACGCTCATAACCTTGAACTTCTCAGGGAGGTCCATTCTAGACTTCTTCAAAGCATGCATTATCATCTCGAACTCATGTACTTGCTCAGTCATGGACTTATTGTCCACCAGCTTGAATTCAAGGAACCTAGCCACATAACACTTTTCCAGACCTTTTGAGTCAGTATTATGTGTCTGGTGCAGCTTCTCCCATAAGAGTTTTGCGGAGTAGGAATCAGAAGAATTAATATCAAACAAAGTGTTTGTTAGAGCAGCCAAAATGGCCGCCCTTGCCACCCCATCCTTCTCAGCCCACTTTGCAAAAGCCTTACGGTGTCAGCCTTTTCTTGATCTACAACTGCTTTCTCATACTCCACAAGCGACCACAAACCCTTTATAGTCAACCACAATTTCATCCTTTTCTGCCAACGAGAAAAGCCGATGGCACCATTGAATTTCTCCGATAAACCAGTTAATTCAACGGCTTGTGGAAAACTATAAGTGGTCCAATCATTGACCCCAGCAGTTGCACCAGAACTACCACCACCTACGGGAACCTCAGTTTCGCTAACCATTATGCTAAATAATATATAACTAATTATCTCTTCAAGAATGTTGGATATATTAACTATTACAGCAACATAGAGGCAATTATATAACATATTTAGCAAGCCAAGGCCAAGATAATAATTAACTAAACAAAACATGTAAGTAAATAGAAAGCATATCAGTAACTATAAGAACAAAGAAAGAACAGAATGCGTGCCAATAACCATATCTTTAACACAATGAAAAGAAACAGAAAAAGCAGTGGCAGCCAACAGGTACAATGCAACAAGAAATATAATCAGCTGAGTCGCTAGAACTTGCTCGAAGCCCTGACTGCTCTTGAAGAGATAATTGCCCCCACCTGCTGCGTTGGGATGCTTGCAATGCCTCCTCCAGGATAAAACAGCTCCGGACTTGATGTTCACAGCAAAAACAAATCCAACTTCGACTAGCACCTCAGTCGCCGGAAAAATCAGCAGCTTCCAGGCAGTGTTTGAGAGAGAAGAGAAAGCAAATAGGAGAAGAAGAGAATGTAGGTGTGGTGTATAAAACTCAGCAACTTAGTCCTCTATTTATACTAGAGGCTAAGTGTAACTGACCATACTGAATTTATTTCAGACTTAAACTGCACGTTTAATAAATAAATTAAACTGATGAATTTTGAATTTAAATAAAAAATGTAACAGCTTTGTATTTATCTCACACATTAAATCAGCTTTAATTTTTAATTTGAATTCAAATCTCCAGGTTCAATGAATCTGAATTAGCCCACTTCCAAAGTAACTCAAACCGAACCCACGCAACAGTAATAACCCAGCCCAAACTGATAAATAAATTCTAATTAAAATATTAAATCACAAATAAATAAAATCCTCGCCCAGTTCGCCTCACGTACGCAAGACACCGAGACATTAGCCCAAATCGCCCATCGACCTGACCCGGTGCGGTGCCGCGGCGCGCGTGAAGCACACAAGAACACGATGCACCATCACACATCTTAGTAGTTGTACACCACCCATGTGTGTATACAATATAAAGCCTACACCCTCTTTATTTATTTTTAATATGGAAAAAAACACATTCTCATTTTTTCAAACTTTTTCAAGCTAACTTCAACTCTAATTCTGTCTGGATTTCATTAAGAAAAATTCTTAAAACCATACATGAAAGTTTAAGTTCAAATGTCATTGAACAACTTCCAATTATTAGATTTTGAGATTATCATCAAGAATATAATAAAACTTATGATCTAAAATCCATTTTTCTAATAAATTCTACATTCCAACCATTTATGTTACAGTAAAATGAAGGTGTTAATATATCCTTAACAATTAAATTAAGCCCTTATTAAAGCTTATATAAATCCTCGCCAGCCAAAAGGTTACTGACACTATCTCTGTGGGTGACATGTCAGAAGTTCAATACTTCGATCTGTTAATTAGCAATGACATTCTAGTTTCCTTAGCCTACCATAGCCACACTTTTTTGTCAAGGCATTAGGAATTATTACCAAAAAGGTACGGACACTATCTGTATACATTTAATTAAGTGTCAGAAGTCCAATCTATCAACTGGAAAACACATTGCAGTTTCCTAAGCCCACCATAGCCACACATCTTGTAGAGGCATCAGGATTTAAATATATAAATAACATTTTTGTATTTTTGTGAAATTACAATCATCTAGTATCTTCACATTTTCTTCTGCAGTTCCCTTGGAAAGAAATTCAAGTTTTGCCGGTACAATGGCATGCACTGTGGCTCGATCTTTTTGCATCGATAATTGCACCTTTTGGAGGATTTTTGCTAGTGGGCTTAGAAGAGCTTTTAAGATTAAGGTTCATTGTTGTCTTCATCTATTTTCAAATTGTCTAGATAAAAATGTGTAGTCGCTTAGCTTTGCTGCAGGATTTTGGTGATAGTATTCCTAGCTAGGGCTGTTCACGAACCGAGTCGAGCCGAGTTTTGATCAAACTAAGCGGAGCTTTAATTTTTTTCTGACGAACCGAGTCGAGCCGAACTTTCTTATAAAAAAAATCGTGCTGGAGCTCGAGCTCGTTAATTAACGAGCCAAACACGAGTTTGTTCGTGAATCATTCACGGGTTGCAACAGCAGTGCATTAGAGAATGTCCTAACATGATTAGTGGGATCTCCCGTGCCATCATAAGCTTTAATAGTTGGCATCTTAAACTTCCTTGAGATATGGGCATTCATTATTTCTTCAGTGAAGGGAGGAGTAGGATCATCAGGATCTCCAAGGGGAAGATTGCTTGGATCAGCCCTTGGGACAACAGCCCTTCTCTGTACTGGACCATCCAGGTCTATGACAGGAGAAGGATTTCTCCCCCAGGAGGTACTGGGGGTCTGGTGGTCTGGTGCGCCTCCAAGTCGCGCCTCAGCCATTGAACCTCAGCCTCATGAGCCCTGATCCTTTCCTGCACTTCTTGGGGATTCGTCCCTTGGGTACTTTGAGGACGTTGGCTTCCATCAGTCATCGGCTCTTTTCCAGCACGTCTCCTTCTTGGGGCTACTTCATCATCCGAAGATTCGGAGTCTCTCTCAGTGTAAGGACCAGAAAATTCCTGATCCTCAGGGATAGGAGCCAAACCTCGTATGTATGGGGGGCGATCGCCCTCATGCTTCACTCCGTCCAGCATGTCCACTTCCTCCAACCTCAGGGTAAAGGAGCATCCCATAAGGGGGGTTAGTGGTCACAACAGTTGAATACTCGTACCCAATAGGTCGAGAATTCACAGTTACATGTAATTGTTGAAATTGGGGATTCGTACCTTGAATAGCCGGGGGAATCGTCTATTGTGGCTGAGGTTGAATTACCCCTATCTGGGCTTCCCCTTCGGTAGGTGCATAAGTTGAATGAGGAAGTATCTCCACGGTTGACGAAATCACCTGGGTTGTCCCCGATGGTGTTCCTTCCTCCAGAGCTCTAATTGTAGGAAGTAGGAAGCTAATTCCTTATCCCATGAGGTTCCTTGGAGGCCAATCTACAAGGATTTATATTTCCATCAGGACTTATCTTAATGGATGATTTTTCCCTTATTAATTAATTACGAAATTAATTAATAATCAGGGTTTTGGGCCTTCTTTGTTCCATCAGGCCTGATCTGATCCATTAGGCCTGATCAATGTGTTAACCTTTTGGTCTGAATATCATACATCTTCTTACTGGGCCTTGCAGCCCAAATCATATGTAATTAATACAACATTAACTACGTAATCATGACTTATTTATTCCCTATCATTTGCCCCCCAACTTTTGGGAAACATTGACTAGGTTTCACAGAAGTTAAGTCCACTCGTTCCCTTACAGGGTATCGTTTTTGCGTAAAGTATGGAGCGACCTACACATTTACAACGATTTTCTTTTATTCCTTTTAGTCAGGAATTATCTTAATTTTCAGGAATTTTTCCCTTAATTTTCTGGATTTTTTCCCTTAATTCTGGGATTTATCCTTAATTTTCTGAATTTTTCCCTTAATTCTGGGATTTATCCTTAATTTTCTGGATTTTTCCCTTAATTCTGGGATTTATCCTTAATTTTCTGGATTTTTCCCTCATTTTCTGAAAATATTAACATTTTTCAGAAAATATTTTAAGGAATTTCCTTATTTTTCAAGAATTTTTTTAAAATTCTTTTTCAGAAAACATATTTTTTTCCATCTTTTTTCCTCCCCTTTTTTTCTTCTCTCTCTCTCTCTCTCTCTCTCTCTCTTTTTCTTCTTTTTTTTTGTACCTGGTTCGACCAGGAATCCTGTTCGACCAGGATCCTGGTCGAATAAGGCCTCTCACTGTCCTGGTCGAAGGAATTTCGAGGAGGAAGCATTCGACGAGGAATCCTGTCGAATTTCGGCCAGGATTTTCTCCTATATTTTTTTTTCGACTAGGATTTTCTTCCCTTTCGTCAGGATTCTCATTTTTTGACCGAATTATCCTTCTTTCGGTTGCCCAGGTCGACGGAAATTCGAGCTCAAGGATTTTGATCAGGAATTGTTCATATTTTCTGGTCGAATTGGTCTTGATTCTGGTCGAATTAAGCCAATTATTCAGCCCTGATCGACATGTTTTCGACCTCAGGAACTTCGATCAGGATTTCCTTATATTTCCTGGTCGAATGGGTCTTGAATATATTAATTCTTTGCATACATTTTTGTAATTTTTACATATCTGGATTTGGGCCCTTAAACCTGGACTGGATTCTTTTGGGCCAACCTCCCAACTTCTTTGGGCCTGCTTTTCAACAGCCTTCTTTTTCCTGGGCTTCCATAAACAAAATTTTGGCCCAATTATTTATGTTTTGCACTTGGGTCATTGCTTTAACTGGGCCTTAAACAGGGCTTTTTGTATTTGGGCCTTGGCACTGGGCCTTGGGTTTTTTTAGAATTGGGCCTTACTTCTAAGCCCAAATCCCAGGTTCCTCTAAGATTTTTCTGGATTTTTCCAGAATCTTCAAAAACTTAAGTTTTTCTCTTAATTTTTCCTGGAATTTCCTGGACAATTCCAGAACCTCCTTCTTGGCTATATAAAGGTGGGATGAGAGTGTGATTTCCTCACACTTCTCATTTCACCTCTTCACACAATCTTCAATTCCCTTTCTCTCAATCACTTCTCTTCCTTTAGTTTTTCAGCCACCCTTCCTTCCAAGGTTTCCAGGTTTTTCCCAGCTTTACTAATGGCTGACAAGAATTCCGAGAGGTCGGCCAAGATAGCCTCGGCTTCAAAATGAGGTAAGGATATCGAGATCCGTTCTTTATACATGTCTTTGATCGATATGATTAACACTAGGGGGGATGAATATCCCTCCACTGCACATCTCGATTCTTTTAATCATTGTAACACTTGGCACAACATAGATTTCGATAAATTAAATGCACGTTATAACGTTCTTCCTCCTCTTAGATTAGTTCCAGTTTCTGGTGGTGACCACACTTGCCACTGGAAACCCGATACTCTTTTTATTTATACAGATGCCCTCGATGCTGGGCTTAGGTTCCCTTTTCATCCCTTCATTCCTCATCTTCTGGCTGATTTACAAATCAACCCTTCTCAGCTTCCTCCAAACGCTTGGAGGAACATTTTATGTTTTATGGTTTGCTGCCATAGGGAAGGTTTTCCCCTTTCTGTAGCTGTTTTTAGGAAGGTTTTTCAACGTTACAATAGCGCTTCTGGTAATTGTGGTTGGGTCTATGTCAAACAAAGACCAAAATGTAAGCATATCTTTAACGGCACCTCCATTCCTGACAATAACCAAAATTGGAGGAATAGTTTCGTCGGGTTACGTTGGGAGAATGGCAACTGGGGCACACTATTCAGATCTTCCTTCGGGAAGGTTAGTGATGGTAGCCTCAATTCCATTCACTTAACTCCCGAGGAAACTAATATTTATAATGAGCTTACTCGGGATGACGGCACTACTACCAGCTGGACTCTCTTAGAGGAATTCTCCCTCATTCATGTGGGACTATCCTCTGTTTCTCAACAGGGTATTTTTCTTTTCTTCTCAATTTTATTTAATTTCATGCATTATTGACACCACTTATTTTGTTTTTTATCTTGTCTTGCAGCTGCCAAGGAGATCAACGAGGAGAACCTGCCCCTTGTTGAGGAAACTGCTAGAATGAAGAAAGCTCGCCTTGCAGGCCTGGACACTCGAGGAAAGGCCACGGAGCCTATCTTCTTGAGGAAACACAAGGAGCCCATGGGGGAGGCTTCAGCTGAGGGAGCTGAGGGTCACAGTGCTCCTATTACTGCTGTTTTTCCTGCTGCTGCTGCTACAGGCGCCTTTCAGCCTCTCTGGGGATTCTGCCGAGGGGATGTTGTGGTGGGATCCACCAAGCACGCCTGGGATTGGTCCTATCATGGTGTGACTCCCAAGGATTTTACTGATATGGTTGCCACCCCTGATCTTGAGAGGATAAAGCTCATGGGAGCTCAGTCTCTGGCTTCGGTATGCCCCCCTTTTTTGAACTTTTCTTTCTTACTTGTAGCCTTATCCTGCCTTACATTTTGTTAATTGTTTTCAGTCTAACACCTATTTTCAAGGCGTTGTGAGGCAAGCCGAATCATGGAAGCGGGCTTCTGACAAGGTCGATAATGCCCTCAGGAGGCAGCAGAAGAATTATGCTGCTCTGGAGAAGAAGTTCAAGCGCAAGGAGGAAGAACTCGGAGAATCTAACACCGAGCTGGTGGTGCTTCGGGCCGAGAAGGATAAGGCTATAGATAACTATCTGAACTCGGAGGAGTTTGCCCATTCCATGAGGATAAGGGATGACTCAATCTTCCCCGGGTTTTTTAGGACTGGTTGGGACACGGCCCTTGGGACCGTGAACAAGCCTTGTCCTGATATTAACCCGGCGGACTATGTCTGCCCTGATGACGAGGCTTTGCAGCATAGGTTTTGTACTCGAGTAGTTGTCTCGGATCACGTCCCTCAGGACCCGCTTCTTCCTCCTCCCGAGTCTTCTTCCAGGCCTGCTGAGGACGACAGCTCTTCCTCCTCCTCCGAGATGACAGACACTTCTAGCGAGAGCGGAGGGGATGACGATATGGATGCCGAGGGCACCTCAGCTCCTTAGAGCTTTTCCAGCCCTGCGTGGCTTGTTTACTTCATCTTATTTTCGAGACTTTATTTATCAAACTCTTGTAATATTTATTTGATCTATTTTATTTATCAGATTTTATGCTTGTATTTCACGCATTTGGTTTTACTTGCCTTGCCATAGAAGTTCAAACATATTTCGAAAACTTTATGAATTTTTATAAATTGTTTGGGATTCATCCCTTACACGAGTCTTAATAAACCTCAAAATAAAACTAGAACATATAAATCCTAAGCAAGCAAAGCTTCAAGGTGCTTTTCAACCTACTTGTCATCCTGACAAGTGAGAATCGTATTCAGTCGCCCTACACATAGTAAACCTTCAGGTTTTGTGCATGCCAAGTTCTCGGGACTTCAAAACCATCCATAGTCTCCAGCTTGTAGGTTCCTCTACATTGAACACTTTTGACTTTGTATGGCCCTTCCCAATTCGGGGCAAGCTTCCCTTTTGGTCCTACACCAGAAGCTTCTATCTTCCTCAAGACTAGGTCACCTTGTTTGAAAAACCTTTCTTTAACCCTTAGGTTATAGTAGAATGAAGCATTTTTCTGATATTCCACTATCTTCGCATGTGCCTCATCTCGCACTTCATCAATTAAGTTCACGGCGAACCTTTGTCCTTCCTCATTCCCCTCAGCATTGAAAGCTTGAATCCTGGGAGAGGAATGTGATATCTCCACGGGAACAACTGCTTTTGCCCCATATGCTAACATGAAGGGAGTTGCTCCAGTCGTGACTCTACAGGTAGTCCTATAGGCCCATAGTATTGGGAGTATCTCATCCACCCAATTATTTCTCGATTTCTCGATCCTCTTCTTTAGTCCATCCAGGATTATTCGATTTGCTACCTATGCTTGCCCATTGGCTTACGTGTGAGCCACAGAGGTGAACCGTAACTCAATTTCATTTTCTTCACAGTACTTCTTGAATTCCTCGTTGTTGAATTGTGTTCCATTGTCGGTGACTAGGATACGGGGAATTCCATACCGGCACATAATATTTTTCCACGGGAATTGTGCAACCTACTTAGTTGTGATTTTAGCCAAGGGTTTGGCTTCAATCCACTTAGTGAAATAATCAATGGCTACAATCAGGAACTTCCTTTGTGCCGTGGCCATGGGGAAAGGCCCCAGAATTTCCATTCCCCACATAGCAAAGGGGATGGGCGAGTTGATAGAGGTCAGCATCTCGGGGGGTTATCTAACAACCGGTGCATGCTTCTGACAACGGTCACACTTCTTCACATATTCTTTGGCATCAGCCATCATTTCTGGCCAATAGAAGCCTAAACGGGTTATCTTATGAGCCAAGGCCCTGCCCCCAGGTGTTGCCCACAAATACCTTCATGTACTTCTTCAAGAGCCAAGCGTGCCTCATCGGGCCTGAGACACCTTAGGTAAGGAACCACGAAAGATCTTTTGTACAGAATCCCATCTATCAAAGAGTACCTTAGTGACCGAACAGCTAACTTCCGTGCTTCAGTAGCATCGTTTGGCAACCAACTGGTTTGAATGTGGGCCTTAATGGGATCTATCCATGACGTCCCCAGGCCTACAGGAGCTACAAGCTTAACATCTATGCTCTGTGTCTTCAAATCGCGGAAGTACACACTTCCTGAACTTTCTTCTATATCGGATGAAGCAAACTTTGATAATGCATCTGCCTTGGCATTTTCCTCCCTTGGAATGTGCTCAACATGGCATTCATTGAATTGGGTCATCACAGCCCTTACTAGGTGAACATACTTAGCCATCGTATCATCCCTTGCCTCAAACTCTCCCCTTACCTGGGATATTGTAATAACCCCAATTTTTGGAAATTTTTGAAACCCTTATGAATAGTGATTTTGCAGATTATGCTGAATGAGAAAACTTTTCATGCCACACTATGTAGGGGTTCTGTTATGGATATTCTGAGATTTTATTAGTACTCTATATGGTATATAAGTGTATGTAAAGATCGTCAGAATCCAAATTTGAACCTTTTGATTTTTCCCGAAAATCCACCAGATATCAAAAGAATTGAGTATAAGGTAACAGGATAAAAATGATTTAAATTCAAGGATTTTATTAGAGGATCATAAAAAGGAATATAATGTATTGAGAAAGGTTAAGGGAATCTAAGTAATAAGATCCCGGGTATGATCCCTCAAACGATAAACGAAAACGAAAGTTAAGCGAACCGTATAACAGATCAGTGGTCATTAGGCAAACAACTAGGAAGTTAATCAAAGATGTTAGGGATGATGAGGTCATCCAACCAATAAGAAGAGGGCAAGTAAGGGATGATGACATCACAAAGTGACATAAGCATGACATAGAAGGGAAGGAGGTGTGGATGAATGATAACCACACAAAGTTCAAGGTTATTAAGGTAATTAACCAAAATCTAAACAAAAATAACCAACCAAAAACAAATCAAAGCAAAAACACAAAATCATCTCTTTCTTCCTAGCTTGCTCTCGGCTTTTCCCCATTTTCAAGAAGAAGAATTTCAAAATTCAAGTTCCAAGCTTCCTTAATTGGTAAGATAATTATCTAGTACTCCTTATGCATAGATATAGCTATTCCATGAGTTTAAGCTTCAAATTCCTTCACAATCTCTTCCAATAATTCAAAGAAGAAGATGGTTAATAGTAACTTTCAAAGAAACAACTTTAGTTTCTTGAATCTTTATGAAAGTTTAAGGTTATACAAGCAATGATCAAGGTTCTTTAGGCATTCAAAGCTCTTATGTTGTGTTAAGAAGCTTCAAGAAGGTATAAACTCCAAACCCTAGCTTTAGTTTTGAGTATTTAGGAATGGTTATGAGTAATATAGTATATGTGAAGCATGAAGCTTGTTTGTTTAGAGTTTGGATTGGAGTGGTAGTGGTATGAATGTTGAATCTTGTTGATTTGTTAAAGGAATTAAGTATAATGTAAAGTTCATGATGAGAATAACATAAATTGGAAGAACTTGAGGTGTTGGGACTGTTGTAGTGTGTGTTGGATGGATGTTGGTTGTATGAATGAATTGGGATTGATTGGTGATTGATTTGGATTGGTTTAAATTTGGGAAATCGCGTAAACATAGCCGTCGTAATGTCCGATTTACTTTAGACTGCTTTTGTTCCTAACATTAGGACCCGAGAATTCCCTGCTAGGTTTTTACCATTGCCATGTTTAGATAGTTCATGTTACGAGCTTCGTTTTGATATGTGGTTTGTTTAATTCCGATGTACGGTTTAGGAGAAACGGCCGTTTTAAGTAATGACATTTCGCGAACGAAATATTACCCCTTGCCTTACTTTGAAACATAGGTTAAAGACCTTAAAAGACTAATTGGAGTATGAAACATTTATTTAAAGTGTAATAGGCAGTTGGTAAGACACTCGTGAAAGAATCTCCTTAAAACTCATAATGGTTAATTTATTAAAAATGGTGGAGCCGAGGGTACTCGAGCGACTTAAGAGAATCAGTAAACTCAAAGCGAGCGTTAGAGTCTAATTGGGTTAAAGTATAGATTTACAAGTGACTTTGGTTTAATTCCAACTCACATGTTGTTTATAGGTTACCAGACTCGTCCCGAGCCATTTGTAACCCCCAGTCGCTCAGGCAAGTTTTCTACCCGTATAACTGTTGTTGTGATGTATATGTGTATATGCATGATCTTGCGATAAATGCATATTTGTTATTAGCAAATTCTTGCGATATATTGTAGCATGTGATATGGTATATATGCATGCCTGTTTCATATTCTTGATTTATATATCTGTTGGTTCAAATGCTTATAGTTGCATAATACATATGCTAGAGATAAGCGGTATTTGAGTTTACCCTTAGTATAGGGGATCAAAAAGTGAACTTTTTCTAAAACCGGGAGCCGAGGCTCCCGAGTATAATATATATATATATATATATATATATATATATATATATATATATATATATATATATATATATATATATATATATATGAATAGTTTTAAAAACTATTAATCGAATAAGGTTTATTCGATAACTTTATATTAATTAATGAATATTATTTGAATATTCATTCGAGGACTTATGATTCTGTTTATTATATTTAATGATTATTAATTGAATATTCATTTGAGGATGTATGACTCACTTTACTTTATTTAATGAATATTATTTATAATATTCATTCGAGGTATTATGACTCCGCTTATTATTTAATAATATTCTTTATTTTATTAAAGAATAATGTTTCAATAATCAAACTTATTTTCGATTATTCAAATAAAGATAGTACTTTCATATAAGTATATCTTTGGTTATTTAATATCCATTTCAAGTATGAGTTTTAAAACTTCTACTTCGAATATTATTTTTTTTATAAAAATTATTCTTTATGGGAATATTATATAAATAATAATATTCAGAAATTTTCTAATATATTGGGACTGATTTACTTCATTAAATCAGCATTACTCCAAACACTCTTTAAAGTGTTTTCGAGTCTTCAAAATGATTTTAAAAGTTAGAGCGGATCCCAAAACTCATTTTTATATTTAAGATCTTCCTTTTAAAGGGGATTTAAATACTCGCTCAAAACCTGAGGGATCCGGCTCTGTGGTGTATTTTATATTCGCAACAAGGTTGCTGTTTTGATAAATGAATTGATTACTTACCCAACGTTCGGGAAGTAAGTCCATCTAATTGAGTCAGCATAAGCGACTGGCCGGGGTACGGTCTATCAAAGTGTAAGTGGCTGGGTGGCAGTCCATCAACGCGTAAGAGGCCGGGTGGCGGTCCAGCACAAGGTCCTTATGTGGCCAGGGTGATGACCGGTGGGGGATTCATCCATCTACTAGTAGAAAAGGTTACTTATTGGTATCTTTTCCTGATCAGCAAGATATCGGGATTATGCCAAAATTCTTTCCTTTCCAAATTTATTGAATATTGCAACTCTGTTCATACTTTACATGACAGAGGTTTTCAGGAAATGTATGGGAAATATATATGAATATATTTATATATCGGGACTTAATGAAGCATCTCGTAACTTCATTATTTACAATGATATTTCAAAGATTGAATCTATTCAAGTCTTATCTTGTAGTCTCATCTGGGTGATGAACTTTTGAAACTGATTATAACTTGAACGGTGGTAGTTCAAGTAGTATTCGGATATAAGTATATTGGAGTATCTTGTAACTTCATCTTTTAAACTTATATCTAGTAAATGATTATCTTGTGCATGTCAAAGATTTTCGGAAAAATGTTGAGACAAGGTTAGATATATGACATCACCTTGCAATGATATTTTTATACAGTTATAAACTGGAACTCTGTGTATATTATACATGTCAGAGGATTTCAAAGATTGTGAAAAGTATATATGTATATATACTGAATATTTTGCGACTTCATCACATTAAGATATCAAACTTGGTTCATTTCTTTTGACCAAGACTTTCATGAGTACTATGAGAAGACTCATATATTGTTAATCATTATACATATTATTTTGGTGGGCTTGCTGCTCACCCTTGCTTTCTTCTTTCATCACATAACAACAGATAGAAAAGATGAACAGTACCAAGCTCCCGATTCGCAAGCGGTTAGAAAATGTTCCGCAGTCTTCTGGAAGCATTGATGTCGCCGTAGCTGAGGTAGGAGCTACCAATAGGCTAGGTTTTCAACTATTGATGAACCAGACTTATGTATAATATGAATTGTAATAATGGCAAGGAATATGTAAATTTATTCAGAACTCTTTTAAGGTGTAACGGTTTATAATTGTGGAATATAAGGACTTGTGTTATTTTTGGGTATTCATCTCTGAGACTATAACTTGTGGTGTGTGTGTTTATTGTGGGGTCACAGTACAGAGTAGTTGATTGTTTATTAAGATTGGGTGTTATTAAGGGAAATGGAACTCGTGACAACCCGGATCCCCGACCCCGGATTTGGGGGTGTTACAGAAGTGGTATCAGAGCCAAGCGTTATAAACCTCAGAGATGATGTGACGTTAAGATAATAAGTTCACTAAGATAATAAGAACTCTTGCCAAGTTCATAGTCGGGCTACCTAACGTAGTACTAACAGTTAAAACCCTTACGGGAACCCTTATAAATATCATGAGAGTAACATAGTTCATTCTCGTATAGGGCAGCGGGGCACCGAACCCTGAGGTTCAGGAGCATCAGCATGAGGATGTTTTATTACAAGTTGGAGATCAAATTGTGAATCCGATAGAGTACCCTAATGAGAGACCGGATGAGATTCATATTGAGAATGTTGCGGTTGAGGACGTTATTCCAGAAAGGATTGTGGCTGAGGAGGATCTCATGGAGGATCCTGATGAGAATGAAGAGAGGACCGCTGAGGAATTGATGACCGATGTCAGGGCGACTACCAGAGCAAGAATGGCCGCGAGGGTGGCACTAGAGGATGAAGAGTTACCAAGGGCACAAAGGTTAATGAGGGCAGAAGGAGTAGGGCCTTCCACGGCACCAATTATACCAGTATCAGACCCTCTTCCAGAGGTTCCTGTAGACATCCATGAGGTTCCACCAATTCATGTTCCATCCCCGGTACAGAGCCCAGCACCTACTGAGGAAATGCCACCTTTCTCTCCTGCACCATTGTCACATGATACCGTGCTTGGTTATCCGTTTGGACATCCTGGGTCTGCGCCACCTGTACCCCAGGGACTGCTAGATGCTACCACTCAGGCTTCTCTTATCGCTGATTATCAGATGACCCTGGGTGGCCTGTCTGAGGCCCGTAATGTTAGGAGTGCTCTGTTGGATCGACTTACTGTACCAAGAATTAAGGGCGGGGTACTTCTGGCAGGATTAGCTCATAGCATGGACAGGATTGAGGCCACCACCCGTGTTACAGCTAGAGGCCATCTTGAGGGTCAGATTGATCCAACTCTACTTGTAACTATCTTGGACCTCATCACCGCTTTAATGGAGCAGGTTAGGGATGTTGTGCGTGCCCGCATTTCTTGATCCATAATAGTGTGCAGAGTCTGAGCAATCTGACAAGAATTTCATATAGCACCGCTTTTGGAGGATTAGCCTAAGTTATGGATGATTAGTTTTAATGACTAGATGATTATCTATGATAGTACTTTTGGGAT
Source organism: Apium graveolens (assembly GCF_009905375.1). Classification (NCBI taxonomy): domain Eukaryota; kingdom Viridiplantae; phylum Streptophyta; class Magnoliopsida; order Apiales; family Apiaceae; genus Apium; species Apium graveolens. The sequence goes on from NC_133654.1 coordinate 44,389,795, forward strand.
AGAAGCGATCAGATCAAATGATGTAATTCTCTTTAATGTGTTCAGTTGTTGTACCTTCAAACAAATGGTTATGTATATATTCGTTAATTTCAGTTCTAATCAGTTTGTTTGTGATAAGATCACATTATTAATTGCTCTATTAACACTTAAGAGAGTGTCATGAAGTTTATCGAACTTGAGAATTCATAATTTGCAAATCGTGCAAGGACTGAACGAGGGAAAGACTTAAGCAAAGTAAGTAAGACAAATATCCAGAGATTCTCAAAAAAAAATTCCAAGTAATATGCCCCCACAAGGAATAAGATTAGGGGCAAACCTTGAATGTGATAATCAGGGAGGTCGCAACCAAGATAGAAGGAACCCATAACATAATGAAGTGGAAAATGAGGATTTTAACGTATAAGATAACCCAAGTATGGGAGAAGGATGAAACATTTCATACTAAGGAAACAGAAAGTCGAGTAAGGAAAGGAGACCCGAGACGGTACTCCTATACGGCAATTCATGGACCTGTCTGAAAAGAACTTAGACTATTATCCCCAACCACCACCCTGAGGAGACAGTGCGATGGGAAATTCTTTCAGGACCTTTGAGTCGCTAAGCTCTCAGAATTCCCAGGAACAAGCGAACCCAGTAGAGGCGAGAGCCTGGCTAGAGGAAATATAGGAATCATTTGAGATTCTAAATGAATGATGAAGCATAAAAGACTGTTTTTGTCACTTACCCTCCTAAAAGAGAGGCCACCCGCTGGTGAAAGGCCAAGGAAGGCACGGAGCAAGAGATTATAATAAACTGATTTAAGTTCATTCAATTGTTTTCAGGAAAGTACTTCCCAAGGTTATGGAAATAGTGTAAAAGCTTTAGAGCCAGAACAAAGGCAGACGAGTATGATGAATTATGAATCTAAGTTGTAAAATTTATCAAGATTCGTTCTGAGGACACGAATCCAGAATGACGGGATGTATGAAATCAATGCTTATGTTGTGTTGGTTCATGAAATAATGATAAGAGAAAGGAAAATAAAAAGAAACTGAAGTGGAAAGGAATATAAAGGCAATAGAGTTTGAGGAATGATAAGGGAGTTGGGTATGAGGAAACCCTAAAGACTCGTAGTAATAGAAATAGAAAAGTATGTAATCATCAGGATGAGGGTGATTCACCATGAGTTAAATTGATGGTTGAAGGTATAAGAGATACATATATTTTATCCCCTGTAAGTTGGGAGGATTCGAGGAAACCTTGAGATAGTTCGAAGGATAAATAATGAGACGCGGATAAACTGAGGAGACAAGAAAGTAAGGAATTAGGAAAATTGGATGAAGGAAGTGACCTTCAAGAATGTGAAGTGTAAGACCGGTGGCATGATACCCAGAAAGGGAGACGCCAGGTATGAAAGATATCCCAACATTGAGATGACTGTTGAGATAAACAACAAAAGTAAATACGGAATTATTAAGAAGAAGTTCACGTTGAACACGACCAATATCTTCCAGAACATCCATGTTGTCATTACCAAATTAGGAAAGAAAAGCGGATAACCGTTGTTATCTTTTGGAGGGCATAATTGATTGACCTCATTTTGAATATAGATGTTATTGTGAAATTAGGCATATACTATCGAGGTGGGAATGATTGAATAAGACACCCTTATCAGGGATATATGACTTGATTTATCCATGGAAGGATGCATGTACCTTTTTAATGGTGGAATTAAGGATAGAACATCGGTAACTTAAAATGAATCCTAGGGGAATGCATAAAGGTTGGCATTTCACCCTTAATAGGGATAGTATGAGTTTTGACAGTATGAATTGGAAAGGATTAAGGTAATAACAACCTTTAAGAATCAGTGGAGAAATTTTCAGAAGTATATAGACAATAATTCTGGTATTAATAAATGGTATCTTGATATGCCCTGTATCTAGGGAATACAGGAGGAACGATTCAAGGATAACCTTAGAGGTTTTACAAGGAGAAAGGTAATAATCAAAGTTCTCAAGAATAGAAATGTTGATAAAGGAAATATGATGTAATTATAATGATGCCAAGTGGGGCACGTGTTAAACCACGAGAAAGTATGGATCGAACCAGTAATGGTCGAAATTGTTCAGGGCAATTAGGACTTAAGATAAAAGATGTTCTAAGTATGATTGAGAGTCAGTCGTGACAGTGATTAACCTCTAAAGACTGAGGCAATAACTTATGGAAAAATGGTGATTTTTTTTTCTCATCAGATTTAAGGAAAACATCTTAACATAAGCTGTGATTGAAATGAGGTAGAAAATTTATTTGGAGGTGGTTAAAATGACATTGACTGTAAGGAAATTTTACTATCAGGAAAGGCCAAAGAGGTGGCCGACACTTTAAAGGTAAGAGGATAATTATAGGCGCTTGTGCCAAAGGAATACAGTGATGATGGTTAAAGCTATGAAGGTTGTATTATGGTTTGGAAGATTGACATTCCTCTGATGACTGTGCAATACCCAACCGTAATAGTAGTTGGTAAAGGTTTAATTCGTGTAATCGCCATGAGCGGGCTATCTATCTCAGAATATACTATCTTGAGATAAGCCAGGACCATGTTTCAAAAAGGACTAGACGAAACCTTGAGTTAAGTCTTCTATTTAAGGCATACGATTAAGAATGGTATTACCTGCTATCATTGCTTTGACTGAAACTCTTCTGCAATTTTATCTACTTCATGTCATGAAAGTACGTCAGAGTTTGGAGTGTTCTTCATGAATTATGATTGGTGATTATGTTAACTCCTTAGAAGTATTCTATACGACATGTATGGACTCCGTATGGTTAGATATTAAGATTTCATGGAAAGTGAATGACGACAGTAGGTCAGTGGTGGACCATAGTAATGCAGCAATGATTCTGCAAGTAATGAGCTGATTACAACCGTGAGAGTTGTATTGGAGTGGATGTTGAGATTGAGTACCACTAATTGGGTCGTGGTAGTGTATAAGTTATCATTGATAGACTAATTAAGTCGATTATTTACCTATGATATACTTATTCCTTCTTATCAATAAAGAGTCGTATTACTATACGAGGAAGGTTGCGGTGCAAGCATAGAATTCTAGTAACGATGACGTCTAGAATGAAATCCCAGATTCGATTTTCGATGTCGAGGGAGTTTCAAAGGTGATTGTTTATAAGCTCGAGCAAGAGCATGGGTCCATAAAATGATGGACAGAATAGTAAATATTCAGACACGTGAAATACGATGCTATAATACTTGATGTTGATATATATACGTATATGTTTTGTTCTCCTATGACAAACCTCTATAGTTCAGAGGTGGATTCCAAGCCAGATATTTTATGGCAATAAAATTTTTACGAATATACAATTCTCTTCAGTTCATTCTTTTCTCTTCTTTTCATTTCATGTAAGCTGAGAAGAACAACCCTTCCAGAAGGGGAGGTATTGACCGAATGACTATCTATCTGTGTGATAGAAGCCTAGTAGGATACCACATGTTGTTTAATTGCTTGTCAAGTACTAAAGGCTGGCCACCTTATGTACTAACTATGCAATGTAACAAGTGTTCATGATCATAGTGATCTCTCAATAAATTCTTTTACTTCTATATGAAGGACCAAGCTTTTGAAGATGGAGGCAGCTAGAGATGAAGTGGTACCAAGTATGGTGGTATTCTGAATCTAACACGTTCATGATACTAAGGTTGACGTGGTTATTAAAAGGTTATAGAACGCTAATGAGCAAAAGTATAACCAGTATAATATTAGGAACGGAAGGTAGTAGCACTTACGAATTAGAAAAGAATGAGTATTGAGAAGCAAAAGCTATAATGTTATAAGCTATGATGAGAGTCTATGCAAAAGACTTGAAAGAATTTGGAATGATCACATAATGCGGATTGAGTTTTCTCACGACAATAGATTGTATGTCAGGTATCGAGATATCGCCTTATAAGATCCTTGAGGGAAGACAATGTCGATCTCCCTTATGTTAGGATGAAGTTGTAGAGCGCAAGATGCTCGGACCCGCAGTAGTCCAAAGGACCAAGGATATAATAGATCTAATCAGAGGACGGCTGGTAGTAGCCCAAGATGGACATAAGAAGTATGTTGATTTGACATGAAAGGCCAAAGAATAGGAAGTAGGGGACCTAGCATTTTTAAAGTTATCCCCTTGGAAACCCTTGAAAAGGATTGATGAGATTCAGAAAGAAAGGAAAGCTAAGTCCACAATTTGTCGGACCCTTGGATATACTAAAACATATTGGGAAGTTAGCATATGAGCTAGCCCTACCCCTGAACATGTAGCAAGTTCATAAAGTGTTCCACGTATCAATGTTAAGGAAGTATAATTTGAATGCCAGATAAATAGGGGCATATGAGCGCATAGACATGCAACCCGACGTAACCTATATGGAGCAACCAGAAAGGGTTATAGAGTGAAAAGGAACAAGTGCTTAGGAGAAGGGTTATCAAACTAGGCAGAGTTTGGTGGTAGGACCATAATGTGGGAAAATTTACTCGAGAGTTAGAAAGTGCAATGCTAAGAGAGTATCCCTATTCATTTTCTATCTGATTCCGGGACGGAATCCTTTTAAGGAGGGGAGACTGTAATAACCCCAATTTTTGGAAATTTTTGTAACCCTTATGAATAGTGATTTTGCAGGTTATGCTGAATGAGAAAACTTTTCATGCCACACTATGTAGGGGTTCTGTTATGGATATTCTGAGATTTTATTAGTACTCTATATGGTATATAAGTGTATGTAAAGATCGTCAGAATCCAAATTTGAACCTTTTGATTTTTCCCGAAAATCCACCAGATATCAAAAGAATTGAGTATAAGGTAACAGGATAAAAAGGATTTAAATTCAAGGATTTTATTAGAGGATCATAAAAAGGAATATAATGTATTGCGAAAGGTTAAGGGAACCTAAGTAATAAGATCCCGGGTATGATCCCTCAAACGATAAACGAAAACGAAAGTTAAGCGAACCGTATAACAGATCAGCGGTCATTAGGCAAACAATTAGGAATTTAATCAAAGAGGTTAGGGATGATGAGGTCATCCAACCAATAAGAAGAGGGCAAGTAAGGGATGATAACATCACAAAGTGACATAAGCGTGACATAGGAGGGAAGGAGGTGTGGATGAATGATAACCACACAAAGTTCAAGGTTATTAAGGTAATTAACCAAAATCTAAACAAAAACAACCAACCAAAAACAAATCAAAGCAAAAACACAAAATCATCTCTTTCTTCCAAGCTTGCTCTCGGCTTTTCCCCATTTTCAAGAAGAAGAATTTCAAAATTCAAGTTCCAAGCTTCCTTAATTGGTAAGATAATTATCTAGTACTCCTTATGCATAGATATAGCTATTCCATGAGTTTAAGCTTCAAATTCCTTCACAATCTCTTCCAATAATTCAAGGAAGAAGATGGTGAATAGTAACTTTCAAAGAAATAACTTTAGTTTCTTGAATTTTTTCTAAAAGTTTAAGGTTATACAAGCAAGGATCAAGGTTCTTTAGGCATTCAAAGCTCTTGTGTTGTGTTAAGAAGCTTCAAGAAGGTATAAACTCCAAACCCTAGCTTTAGTTTTGAGTATTTAGGAATGGTTATGAGTAATATAGTATATGTGAAGCATGAAGCTTGTTTGTTTAGAGTTTGGGTTGGAGTGGTAGTGGTATGAATGTTGAATCTTGTTAATTTGTTAAAGGAATTAAGTATAGTTTAAAGTTCATGATGAGAATAACATAAATTGGAAGAACTTGAGGTTTTGGGACTGTTGTAGTGTGTTTTGGATGGATGTTGGTTGTATGAATGAATTGGGATTGATTGGTGATTGATTTGGATTGGTTTAAATTTGGGAAATCGCGTAAACATAGTCGTCGTAATGTCCGATTTACTTTAGACTGCTTTTGTTCATAACATTAGGACCCGAGAACTCCCTGCTAGGTTTTGACCATTGCCATTTTTAGATAGTTCATGTTACGAGCTTCGTTTTGATATGTGGTTTGTTTAATTCCGATGTACGGTTTAGGAGAAACGGCCGTTTTAAGTAATGACATTTCGCGAACGAAACATTACCCCTTGCCTTACTTTGAAACATAGGTTAAAGACCTTAAAAGACTAATTGGAGTATGAAACATTTATTTAAAGTGTAATAGGCAGTTGGTAAGACACTCGCGAAAGAATCGCCTTAAAACTCATAATGGTTAATTTATTAAAAATGGTGGAGCCGAGGGTACTCGAGCGACTTAAGAGAATAAGTAAACTCAAAGCGAGCGTTAGAGTCTAATTGGGTTAAAGTATAGATTTACAAGTGACTTTGGTTTAATTCCAACTCACATGTTGTTTATAGGTTACCAGACTCGTCCCGAGCCATTTGTAACCCCCAGTCGCTCAGGCAAGTTTTCTACCCGTATAACTATTGTTGTGATGTATATGTGTATATGCATGATCTTGCGATAAATGCATATTTGTTATTAGCAAATTCTTGCGAAATATTGTAGCATGTGATATGGTATATATGCATGCCTATTTCATATTCTTGATTTATATATCTGTTGGTTCAAATGCTTATAGTTACATAATACATATGCTAGAGATAAGCGATATTTGAGTTTACCCTTAGTATAGGGGATCAAAAGGTGAACTTTTTCTAAAACCGGGAGGCGAGGCTCCCGAGTATAATATATATATATATATATATATATATATATATATATATATATATATATGAATAGTTTTAAAAACTATTAATCGAATAAGGTTTATTCGATAACTTTATATTAATTAATGAATATTATTTGAATATTCATTCGAGGATTTATGAGTCTGTTTATTATATATAATGATTATTAATTGAATATTCATTTGAGGATGTATGACTCACTTAATTTTATTTAATGAATATTATTTATAATATTCATTCGAGGTATTATGACTCCACCTATTATTTAATAATATTCTTTATTTTATTAAAGAATAATGTTTCAATAATCAAACTTATTTTCGATTATTCAAATAAAGATAGTACTTTCGTATAAGTATATCTTTGGTTATTTAATATCCATTTCAAGTATGAGTTTTAAAACTTCTACTTCGAATATTATTTTTTTATATAAAAATTATTCTTTATGGGAATATTATTTAAATAATAATATTCAGATATTTTCTATAATATTTTGGAACTGATTTACTTCATTAAATCAGCATTACTCCAAACACTCTTTAAAGTGTTTTCGAGTCTTCAAAATGATTTTTAAAAGTTAGAGCGGATCCCAAAACTCATTTTTATATTTTAGATCTTCCTTTTAAAGGGGATTTAAATACTCGCTCAAAACCTGAGGGATCCGGCTCTGTGGTGTATTTTATATTCGCAACAAGGTTGCTGTTTTGATAAATGAATTGATTACTTACCCAACGTTCGGGAAGTAAGTCCATCTAATTGAGTCGGCATAAGCGACAGGCCGGGGTACGGTCTATCAAAGTGTAAGTGGCTGGGTGGCAGTCCATCAACGCGTAAGAGGCCGGGTGGCGGTCCAGCACAAGGTCCTTATGTGGCCAGGGTGATGACCGGTGGGGGATTCATCCATCTACTAGTTGAAAAGGTTACTTATTGGTATCTTTGCCTGATCAGCAAGATATCGGGTTTATGCCAAAATTCTTTCCTTTCCAAATTTATTGAATATTGCAACTCTGTTCATACTTTACATGACAGAGGTTTTCAGGAAATGTATGGGAAATATATATGAATATATTTATATATCGGGACTTAATGAAGCATCTCGTAACTTCATTATTTACAATGATATTTCAAAGATTGAATCTATTCAAGTCTTATCTTGTAGTCTCATCTGGGTGATGAACTTTTGAAACTGATTATAACTTGAACGATGGTAGTTCAAGTACTATTCGGATATAAGTATATTGGAGTATCTTGTAACTTCATCTTTTAAACTTATATCTAGTAAATGATTATCTTGTGCATGTCAAAGATTTTCGGAAAAACGTTGAGACAAGGTTAGATATATGAGATCACCTTGCAACGATATTTTTATACAGTTATAAACTGGAACTCTGTGTATATTATACATGTCAGAGGATTTCAAAGATTGTGAAAAGTATATATGTATATATACTGAATATTTTGCGACTTCATCGCATTAAGATATCAAACTTGGTTCATTTCTTTTGACCAAGACTTTCATGAGTACTATGAGAAGACTCATATATTGTTAATCATTATATATATTATTTTGGTGGGCTTGCTGCTCACCCTTGCTTTCTTCTTTCATCACACAACAACAGATAGAAAAGATGAACAGGACCAAGCTCCCGATTCGCAAGCGGTTAGAAAATGTTTCGCAGTCTTCTGGAAACATTGATGCCGCCGTAGCTGAGGTAGGAGCTACCAATAGGCTAGATTTTCAACTATTGATGAACCAGACTTATGTATAATATGAATTGTAATAATGGCAAGGAATATGTAAATTTATTCAGAACTCTTTTAAGGTGTAACGGTTTATAATTGTGGAATATAAGGACTTGTGTTATTTTTGGGTATTCATCTCTGAGACTATAACTTGTGGTGTGTGTGTTTATTATGGGGTCACAGTACAGAGTAGTTGATTGTTTATTAAGATTGGGTGTTATTAAGGGAAATGGAACTTGTGACAACCCGGATCCCCGACCCCGGATTTGGGGGTATTACAGATATGACCAGCTTCGAGTCTCCACGGACTTTTAAGTTCTTGACTCTAAGTGTCCGTGCTAGGCCGAGGCCAGCTATCAGGGCTTCATATTCTGCCTCATTATTTGTGGTTGTGAAATCTAACTTCATGGCATATTCAATCAAGAACCCATCAGGGCTTTGTAAAACCAATCCTGCTCTACTTGAATTTATTTTTGATGCTCCATCAAAATATAGAACCCTATATTCTCTCTCCTTATCATCCTTCTCTTTGTCCCTCTTATCAACTTCCTTGTTTTGAGGTTTGGTATCTTCCTGCCCCCGACTTCTTGGCTGGGCATGGTACATTCCACCACGAAGTCAGCTAATGTATGGGCTTTTATTGCCGTTTGTGGCTTGTACTTGATGTCAAATTCTCCCAGCTCTATTGCCCACTTGATCAACCTCCCACTAGCCTTGGGACTATGAATGATATTTCTCAGGGGCTGATTTGTTAGCACCTCAATTTGATGAGCCTGAAAGTAAGGACATAATTTTCTTGAAGCCATCACCAAGGCTAGAGCAAATTTTTCAATAGTTGGATAATTCAACTCAGCACCATGCAGAATTTTGCTGACATAGTATACGGGTTTCCGGATTTTCAGTTACTCCTTAACCAATACAGCGCTCAAGGTACTCTCTGAAACGGCTAAGTACAAGTATAAAACTTCATTCAAAGCTGGCTTGGCCAGCAACGGGGCCTGGGCCATATATTTTTTTAATTCCTCGAATGCCTTCTGGTTTTCCTCATTCCATACAAAGTCCTTAATGTTCTTTAGTGACTTGAAGAACGAAAAGCACTTGTCTCCTGACTTGGAGATAAAGCGTCCCAGGGCAGAAACCCTTCCTGTGAGCTTTTGAACATCCTTGATAGTTTTTGGTGGTTCCATGTCCAGGATTGCCTTTATTTTATCGGGGTTAGCCTCGATCCCTCTCTTGGGGACCATCAATCCTAAAAATTTTCCAGATCCTACTCCGAAAGCACACTTTGTAGGATTTAACATCATCTTGTGGTACCTCGGGACCTCAAAAGCTTCCCTCAAATGGGTTATATGATCAGTCTTTATTAGACTCTTGACTAACATGTCATCAACATAGACTTCCATAGTCTTTCCAATAAGATCCTTAAAAGTTTTATTTACCAACCTTTGATAGGTGGCTCCTGCATTCTTAAGACCAAATGCCATAACAAGATAACAATAAACACCAAAGTCAGTGATGAATGATACCTTTGGAATGTCACCCTTGTGCATCTTAATCTGATTGTATCCACTAAATCCATCCATGAAGCTCAGCATCTCATGTCCAGCAGTGGCATCAATCAAAGTATCAATCCTTGGCAACGGAAAACAGTCCTTAGGGCATGCATCTTTCAGATCAATGAAGTCTATACACATCCTCCACTTTCCATTGGCCTTCTTCACCATTACAGGGTTTGCTAACCATTCCGGAAATTGAATCTCCTCAATGAAACCAGCCTCTAAGAGCTTCTCTACTTCCTGTTTTATAGCATCTTGTCTTTCTGGGGCAAAGTTTCTTTTCTTTTGCTTCACTGTCTTCCGGTTTGGGTCCACATTTAACTTGTGAGTAATCAGCTACGGGTCTATGCCTGGCATATCAGCTGCTGACCATGCAAACACATCACTATTTTCTTGCAAAAATCTCACCAACTTCCCTCTAAGGGGCTCCTAAAGTATGGCTCCAATGAACATCCTCTCAGGATTCTCGGGGGCTAAAGAAATCGAAACCAAGTCTTCTGCTGGCTTTCCTCTCTTCTCATCATTCTCTCGAATATCCATATCTTCAATAGGAAGAACCTGCCCCCCAACTCCATCTGCCCTCAAGGAGGCTACATAACAGCTTCTAGCCATTTTTTGATCTCCTCTCTCTTCTCCAATTCCGTTCCGGGTGGGAAACTTCATAACTGAATGGTAGGAAGAAGGGACTGCCTTGAAGGCATGTATCCCTGTTCTCCCCATGATAGCATTATAAGTTGAACTAACCTTTACCACCACAAAGTCCAACATCTGCGTTGCTTGCCTCGGTTCCTGACTGGTGGTTGGCAACTTGATTATCCCTTCCACGGGACATTCTATTCCCGCAAATCCATATATCGGCATGTCGGTTGGGGTCAATTGGGAGTCGTTATATCCCATCCTTAGAAAGGCGTCATGGAGCAAGATATCCACTGAAGCACCATTATCCACAAGGACGCTCTTGATCGGGCTATTTCCTATTATTGGTGTTATGACCAGCGGGTCGTCATGAGGAAATTTCACACCCTCTAGGTCAGAATCATCAAAAGCCAATGTTACTTCTGTCCTGGCCCTCTTCGGGGCTTCTCCAACAATATGCATAACCTCTCTAGTATATGCTTTTCTGGAGTTCCTGGATAATCCAGCGACAGTTGGTCCTCCAAAGATTGTGTTTATCACAGGCCCTCGAGGTCGCGGCCCTCCAAAAATTGCGTTTATAACTGGTCCTCTAGGCTGGGGATTCCGCCCCTGATCGTCTTGGTCCCTCCTACGATCTTCAAAGTTCTTCGTTCCATTGTTATTCCTATCCCCTCCTTCTCCAGTGTATTTGTTCAATCTTCCTTTTCGAGTGAGGAACTCAATTTCATCTTTTAGTTGTCTACACTCATCGCTGTCATGACCAACATCTTTGTGAAATCTGCAATATTTGCTTATATCTAGCTTGGCAGGATCAGCCTTCAAGGGCTTAGGCCAACGAATATCTTGATCTTTTTCGATTTCCATCAGGATCTGGCTTCTAGGAGCATTCAGCTTAGCGTATTCAGTGAACTTTTGCCCAGGTCCTCCCTTCTTGGGGTTTGAATCAGGGTTTTGCTCAGTTCTAGGATACTTGTCCTTAGCGATATACTCCAGATCAGTTTTTCGCTTCTTGCCTCCAGTGGGCTCATTACTCACTACGGTCTTCCTCATGCTCTCTTCCACCTTGATATACTTCCCTGCCCTATCATGGAGCTGCAACATGCTTTCAGGGGGACGTTTGGCCAAGGACAACTTAAAAAAATCATCCCTAGTTCCTTGTTGCAGTGCTATTATGGCTACCTTATCATCAAGGTCTATGACTTTTAAAGCCTCCTTTGTGAAACGATTTAAGTAGTCTCCCAAGGATTCCTTTGTTCCCTGCACAATGCTCATAAGAGATGCTGAACTTTTCTCATGTACTCTCCCGCCGATGAATTGCTTACTAAAAGCCTGACTTAATTCTCTGAACGACCCAATAGAGTTTGGGGGCAAGCGACTATACCACCTTTGAGCCATACCCGACAGGGTTTGAGGAAAGGCCCGACACTTAATAGCATCATTCACGGGCTGCAACAGCAGTGCATTAGAGAATGTCCTAACATGATTAGTGGGATCTCCCGTGCCATCATAAGCTTTGATAGTTGGCATCTTGAACTTCCTTGAGATATGGGCATTCATTATTTCTTCAGTGAAGGGCGGAGTAGGATCATCAGGATCTCCAAGGGGAAGAAGATTGCTTGGATCAGCCGTTGGGACAACAGCCCTTCTCTGTATTGGACCATCCAGGTCTATGACAGGAGGAGGATTTCTCCCCCTAGGAGGTATTGGGGGTCTGGTGGTCTGGTGCGCCTCCAAGTCGCGCCTCAGCCTTTGAATCTCAGCCTCATGAGCCCTGATCCTTTCCTGCACTTCTTGGGGATTCGTCCCTTGGGTGCTTTGAGGACGTTGGCTTCCATCAGTCATCGGCTCTTTGCCAGCACGTCTCCTTCTTGGGGCTACTTCATCATCCGAAGATTCGTAGTCTCTCTCAGTGTAAGGACCAGAAAATTCCTGATCTTCAGGGATAGGAGCCAAACCTCGTATGTATGGGGGGCGATCGCCCTCATGCTTCACTTCATCCAGAATGTCCACTTCCTCCAACCTCAGGGAAAAGGGGCATCCCATAAGGGGATTAGTGGTCACAACAATTGAATACTCATACCCAATGGGTCGAGAATTCACAGGTGCATGTAATTGTAGAAATTGGGGATTCATACCTTGAATAGCCGGGGGAATCGTCCCTTGTGGCTGAGGTTGAGTTGCCCCTATCTGGGCTTCCCCTTAGGTAGGTGCATAAGTTGAATGAGGAGGTATCTCCACGGTTGACGAAATCACCTGGGTTGTCCCGGATGGTGTTTGTAACGACCGAGGAATTACGCTTGTACTATATTATGATAATGATAAATTATGTGTATTATTATGTGATTAAACGTGTTAAGTTGTTAAACCCTTACTGCTATGTGCTATGTGTAGGCTGTTTTGATCCAAACGTGTTTTGGATATTTATTGAGCGTTTTATCGTCAGTTATATATATTATATTAAAACCTGTACAGCTCAAAACTATGTTTTAAAAGCCCATAGTTCAAACAAAATCATTGGCTCTATTTTATTAAAAATGCCCTATACCATATCGCTATTCTGAACCCCTAGACGTTTTACAAATTGACCTTTTTCACGAAAAACGACTTTTCCGGACCCCTTCGGCTACCAAAAACCCCACAAAAATTATATTTTTATTTTTATATGATCATGAAATTATCATATATCATTTTTCTTTGTATTTTTGTAATTTTCACAATTTTTGGGAATTTTTAGTATTTATTTTGTAATTATTGGATATTTAAAAATTCAATATTAATACCCAAAAATTATAAAAATTGGGGTCAAATATTTTTATTAGGAGTATAATTAGACCCTTAATTTTACTTAGGGGTATTATTTTCATAAATATAAATACCTGATTTATTAGTAATTAAATCAGTTAATTATACAGAAAAATCAGAAAATAAAAAGAAAAAGAAAAAGGAATTAGGGTTAGGGTTTTTGTGAAGAACAGGGCAGGAGGATCAATCGCGATTTTGAAGGTGATTCCGACAACCAAATCGAGTGTGTAAGTAGTCAAATTGAAGCTGGTGATTCGTAGTTTCTGTTTATGTGATTATTTTTGTTGATTGTTGAGTTGATTTTAATTTTGTATTTTCGGGTTTATTTCGTGAATTCGGGTTTTGTTTTTGATTGATTGTTTGATGTTTTCGTTGCTACGAGCGTTTAGATCGTCGATTATGGAGTCGTTTGGTACCGGATTCGTGGTGTTTGACTTTGGTTTCGTGCTCGTCGGAAAAACGGCGACGCCGCCGTCGTTCTTCATCTCCGGCTGTGTTCGACGAGGAAGGAGGACGGGGAACGGCCAGGAAGCAGAAGGGTAGCATCGTTTTGTCGCTGTATGTCGAAAACGCAGAAGGAACGAATGGAATCGAACGTTTCGTCTCGCCGGAAATTTCCGCCGGCGTCGGATTCTAGGATTGCAAGGCGGTGTTCTTCCCAACCCGATCGGGTCGGGGACGACCCGGTTGCCACCCGGTTTCGACCCGGGTTCAATCCTAAAAACCCTAAATCCTGTTATGTTTTTGTGTTTCTGAATAAAATAATTAATTATTTATATTTTAGTAATTAAAAATCAGTTTTAATAATTCTAAAAATTAATTAAAAATTAGTTTGATATACTGAAAAATAGTATTTATAATTTCTGATTTATTTTATTAAATTATAAATTCGAATTTATTTATTTAATTAATTAATAATTGGGTAATTAATTAATAATTAGTTAATTAATTAGTAAATAAGGATTAGAAATAATTAAGTGAGGTAATTAATAATCTAATAATTAGTTAATAGTGCGAATAATGATTCGGTAATTAGAATTATTATTCGAGCGTTAGTTATTTGAATAATATTGCGGTAATTATTCGTATCGTATAATAGTTATAGGTAATTATCTGTTTAGCGAATCGTATGAGTTTCAATAATGATAGAATAGTTCGGTAATTATGTGGGAATTGCGAGTAGCTCGTAGTTATATGAGTGGTTAATCGTTCAGTTGATTTATAATTCGAGTAATTCGTAGTTATTCGATAAATAGCGTATCGGTTAATTAAATCGATTGATTATTTGTAAATAAACGATCTGATCGAATAAGTAATAATAAATTGTAATAAATAATAATAATTCCTAATAATTAGGGATTAATTATTTTAAAATACAATAATTATTAAGTAATTATATAAAAATATGATTAAGGATTGTTTAATTATAATTAATTATTTGTAATTAATTATTAATTAATTAAATCTTGTTTAATTCATAATAATTCAACCGTTAGTCCAATTTGAGCGAAACGAAGACCCCTAGACTCAGAAAAATGAGACGAATCCAATAAAAATAGTTGTAAGTTATAATTTCTTCCGAAAGAGAGTGGTTTGGTGATAATTGATAGTTCGTAGGTCCTAGTAGGAGTATAATTGAGCCGAATAAATCCCGAAAAATTATAATAAAATCAGATAAGACTAGTAATGTAGGTATAAGCCTAGAATTGATTCTAAAAATAATTATAAATCTAGAAATTAATTATGTGCTACGTGCTTTATGTGATTATGTGAACCTATGTGTTGTATAAATGTATGTGTATATGTACGAGTCAGATAGAAACGCATTGGTAGACTGATAAGGTTGCGTGTTATCAATTCAAGATACACGTATATAGTAAGTTATCTAAATGCCTATCTTTCCATGATTTGTTCAGTGTTAGCAAGGCCAAGCAAGCTAGGGTCAGAAGGCGGTGAGTTAAATCAGGTTAAGTACGCGCAAGGCAAGTTTTTCCCCTATTCTAAATTCAGAATAGTGATTTATATTTCTTTTCTATCGTATCAGTTCTCTTTGATAATCATTGTTCATATACACTGTTATCCAATTATTATTGCTTGTTTCCAATTTCATTTCAATTCTTGATTTACCCAATTTATTGAATTTCCTGTTCATATTTCAATTCATTTACCCTTGTTACATATACTCTGGTATATCCTGGTGTTGGGATATATCAATAGCATTCCGATTATTCTGGATGCTAAGCCTTGGACTGGATGGTTACTATACGGGCTGGGTTTTACCCAGACCATTATTTAATAGGCCATAGTTTCCTGAGTACTCCTTATGTTGGTTGGGTCTATGCAGTTGGGTATAGACCCGCACTATATTCTGACTGATCAGCAGGTTATAGTGCATATGTTGGTTCTTGTTTCCAGTCTTGTTCATTTGGTACTCGCCAGCATTGGCAAATTACTATTCTATACAGATTCAGATGGTTTTTCCAACCAGCAGCTTATTGTTTCACTCATTTCTCTTTCTTTATACTATATATATTGTTGCAGGCTTGTTGCAATTTTAGCTCATCCCTTTTTATTGTTACTCCTATTGTTTTACAGTTAAGGTAGAGAATGAAACCCATCAGAACCCGCATAGTCAAGAAGCGAGTCAAGCAGCGGGACCCTCTTATACCAAGAGTGTTCCTTCCTATTCCCGAAGAGAGCTTTGAATTGCCAGATTAGGTGTAGCAGGATAAGTAGTAATGTTGGGTTGAATAAAAGTCTTGTGTAGTTTGAATAAAAGTTGTGTAGTGAGACTGTAGATAGAATAAAGTTTTGTAACAAAGAGAGTTCTTGAGACAGGTTTTATTTAGTTGGGTTTGTAATAAAGTGTAGTATGTGATTCTTGTTTTCAAACTCAGACCTTAAAAGATCCTGAGTAGTGATAGTTCGGGGTAATTATTATATTTATATTCCGCTTGTGCAGGTTTAGTTGGTAATTGTTGTTAATAATGCCCCAAATCTATACCCCGGATTTGGAGGGTGTTATAGTTGGCATCAGTGCTTAGGTTTGACCTTTGAAAACAAGAACGTTAGGGCTAAGATAAGATAAGAAAATGAGATAGGATGGGAGTAAGAGTGTTAGGATTGTTTGTTTATGTGATTAGAAGTTATGAGTTTTAGGATTGCGTTTTGATTGTTTTTGTGTTATTATTTTTATGTATATTAGATGGCTTCTTTATCATCCTCTACGGAGAGGACCGAGACAGATCCAGTGGATGCACCGGTATTAGCCCCAGTGTCAGAGCAGATCTTACCTCCATTGCCACTACCTCCACCATTGCCACCTGGACCACCACCAGAGATACCACTTCCCCCAGAGGTACCAGGTTTTGCAGATTATTTCCCATATTTTGAGCCAGAGATACCAGATTTTCCACCTTTAGAGTTTCCGATGTTTGATATTCCTGACATGGTTGATCTTCCGCAGTGGGAGGATTTAGAGCCTCAGATTCCTATGCCACCAGTCGAGATTCCAGAGATGCCACAGATGGAGCCAGAGACAGAGTCACCAGTATATGCACCTATGGAGCAGCCTGTCTTATTCCCTGCCCCATTAGCCATTTATGCACCTGTTCCGGGAGTTTATCAGTTTCCTCAGCCAGAGTTTATGGATGAGATCGTGGTAGATGGACCATTACCTTCTCGAGGTTCCAGCACTGATCTTCATGAGCATCATACAGTGACTTACCAGCGCTTTCAGGCAGAGAGGGAGGAGAGGATTAGATGGAAGAACCAGTATAGAGAGATCCTTGGATTGTATGAGATGCAGACAGATGGTCCTGTTAGAGCATTACGACCAGATTATATACTGAGAGAGAGGCTACATCAGATTCATCGGATTAGTTCTCAGCAGCTTACTGATTTGAGACAGCAGGATCTTAGTGCGAAGACAACATATCGCAGAGCATTAGGACTTACTGAGGCAGTGCTAGAGGCATTGCAGGAGGAGTTGAGCCACGTGCCACCAGGATTTTGAGACTAGTAGATCGATGAGTGTTGTATTATATATATTTTGTAGATAGAGGTAGCATAGTATTGTATGACTAGTTGGTATGAGTATAGCTACTGACTTTGACTGATAGTAGTAGCAGTATGACTGTTATATCATAGGTTTTGTATCAAGCACTGACACCTGCAGCTGGTGTTCTACCTATATATATATATATATGAGATAATCTTTTGCACGTTTTCTTTATTTTATTTCCAGTTATTTAAGCATTTACATTTATTTCAGTACCATTGCATATTTACAAATGTAGTTTTATTTACGATTATGTTGTACCCTTATGTTTTAAAAAAAAAAAATTAAACACATCATACTGTTTTATTTATTCAGTTATTTAATAAGCTGTTTTATTTTCCCAAATCAACTGTTTTAATATATGTTTAATATACTATTATTAAAGAAGACCCATTGTTTATTTATCAGAAAGATGGCACCCAAAAGAAAAGCACAATCCGACTCATCAAATGGAAACACCGAGGGCCAAAACAATAATAACCAGATGGATCAGATGTTTGATCTCATGCAACAGCAGATGTTGATGATGCAACAACAAATGCAGCAGCAACAGCAACAGTTCCAGCAACAGATGTTACAGCGAGCCGCTCATCCAGGACATCAAGTACCCCCAGCAGCACCTACGGTCTCTTTCAAGCAATTTCAGTCGGTGAAGCCACCGGAATTTATGGGTTCCACGGATCCTACAAAAG
Source organism: Apium graveolens (assembly GCF_009905375.1). NCBI lineage: Eukaryota > Viridiplantae > Streptophyta > Magnoliopsida > Apiales > Apiaceae > Apium > Apium graveolens. Next base: position 44,407,975 of record NC_133654.1, read on the forward strand.
CGAGAGCTTGGCTGAAAGAGATGGAAAAGGCTTTTTCGTTAGTAAAGGTTGAGGAAGAACAGAAGACGGATTTCGCTAGCTACTTTCTGAAAGGTGAAGCTAATTACTGGTGGGAATCGAAGAAAGCTTTGGAAGGAGAAGATGTAGTGATCTGGGATAGATTCACTGATCTTTTCTTGGAGAAATATTTTCCTCGTTTTATGAAGAACCAGATGGAGATCAAATTCCTGGAGCTGAAGCAAGACAACTTATCGGTTGTGGATTATGAGACCAAGTTCACTGAATTGGCAAGATTTGTTCCAGAGCAAGTGGATACGGACGAGAAGCGGGCCAAGAGATTCCAGCAAGGACTGAAACCATGGATTCATAGCAGGGTAGCTGTGTTTGAACTGACAACTTATATGGCTGTTGTTCAGAAGGCTATGATTATTGAAGGTGAAAGTGAAGCAGCTCAGAAAGAGAAAGGACCAGGAAATTTTCAGAATCGTTTCAACAAAAGGCCGGGATTTCAAGCTCGAGGAAAAGTAAACATTAGGAGACCAGAACAAAACAACCAGAGGATGGGTAATCGACTTCCTGCCCCAACTCAGCAAAGACTTATTCGACCGCCTATACCTGATTGCAGAACGTGTGGTAGAAAGCATACGGGAATTTGCAACAAGCCAAATGTCACGTGTTTCAAGTGCAAGCAAAGGGGACACTATTCTGGAGAATGTCCGATGGGAAAAGCAGAAGTTACTTGTTTCCAATATGGGAGAAAAGGACATATCGCCAGAGACTGTAGGGGAATTGCAATGGCCACTAGTATTCCAAGAGTTTTAGCATTACCTCCACCTCCACTACCACAGCAAAATCAGCCTAGAGCAAGGACTTTCAATATGTCAATGAAGGAAGCGGTACAGAGTCCGAATGTGGTTGCAGGTACACTTCCTGTAAATTCCGTAAATGCTTTAGTATTGATTGATTCAGGAGCTACTAGATCTTTTATTTCTGAAGATTTTATCTCTAAGATAGATTGTGAGATCCAGTGGTTAGATGAAGTGTTAGTCATAAAATTAGCAAATGATGATCAGGTTGTAGTAGATCGAGTATGCCCGAGTTGTGATATTGAGATAGGGAGATGTCATTTTTCAGTTGATTTGATACCTTTTAGGTTAGGGGAGTTTGATGTTATTCTAGGAATGGATTGGCTATCTAGTAATAATGCTCAGATTGATTGTACGAATAAAAGAGTGAAATTGCAAACTGAAGAAAATGAAACGGTAATATTTAAAGGTGAGAAGCAAAAGCAGAAATTCCTATCAATAATGCAGATAAGAAGATTGCTACGCCAAGGATGTCAAGCTTATTTAGCCTATGTACGGGATGCTGATAAGGGAAATCCGAAGATTGAAGATATTCCTGTAGTTTGTGAATTTCTCGATGTTTTTCCAGATGAATTACCAGGACTTCCACCAGATCGGGAAATCGAGTTCACTATTGACTTGATGCCAGGGACTGAACCAATTTCGAAAGCTCCATATCGAATGGCACCTGTTGAAATGAGGGAATTAGCAAAACAGTTGCAAGAACTTCTCGACAAAGGAATTATAAGGTCAAGTGTATCCCCATGGGGCGCACCAGTATTGTTCGTGAAAAAGAAAGATGGTAGTATGCGACTGTGTATTGATTATCGTGAGCTGAACAAGTTAACTATCAAGAATAAATATCTTTTACCTCGTATCGATGATTTATTTGATAAACTAAAAGGAGCAGCATGGTTTTCGAAAATCGACTTACGATCAGGCTATCATCAGTTAAAGATCAAGGCCGAAGATATTCCAAAGACAGCGTTTAGAACGAGGTACGGACACTATGAATTTCTTGTGATGGCTTTTGGATTGACGAATGCACCTGCAGCGTTTATGGATTTGATGAATCGAGTATTCAAGAAGTATTTGGATAAGTTTATCATTGTATTTATTGATGACATCTTGATCTACTCAAAGACGGAAGAAGAACATACAGCGCAGTTAAGAACGACATTGGAGATATTATGAAAGGAGCAGATTTATGCAAAATTTTCAAAATGTGAATTTTGGTTGAAAGAAGTACAGTTTCTAGGGCATATCATCAGTAGAGAAGGCATTCAAGTTGATCCAGCAAAGATTGAAGCTGTGTTGAATTGGGAAAGACCAAAGACGCCGACAGAGGTTCGAAGTTTCTTAGGATTGGCAGGATATTATCGAAGATTTGTCAAAGATTTTGCGAAGATAGCGACACCGTTGACCAAGTTAACTCGACAAAGTGAAAAGTTTGAATGGAATAGTAAGTGTGAAGAAAGTTTTCAAGAGTTGAAGAATTAGTTGGTGACTGCACCATTATTAGTACTGCCATACGAGCAAGGAAATTTTGTTATTTACAGTGACGCTTCGTATCGCGGGCTAGGATGTGTATTGATGCAACATGGTAACGTCATTGCATATGCGTCGAGACAACTTAAACCTCATGAGCAGAAATATCCTACAAATGATCTGGAATTGGCAGCAATTGTATTTGCATTGAAGCTTTGGAGACATTATCTGTACGGTGAAAAATACGAAATCTACACGGATCATAAAAGTTTGAAGTATATCTTCATGCAAAAGGAACTGAACATGCGACAACGTCGATGGCTGGAATTGATTAAAGATTATGATGTTACAATCAGTTATCATCCAGGAAAAGCAAATGTTGTAGCGGATGTGTTGAGTAGAAAAGAAAGGTTGAATTGGTTAACTTCATGTGAAGAATTGGTTAAGGAATTCGACAAATTGGAAATTGAGATTCGTATTCCCCATAATCTAAAGGAACTATCTACGCTATGACTTTTCAACCAGGATTGCTAGAAAAGATTCGCCATTGTCAAGATAAAGTGATGAGTCAAGACGACAACTTAACGGGAGAGGAGATTACAACTCAGAAAGATAATGAAGGAATTTTACGTTTTGCGTCAAGAATTTGGATCCCTAACGTGGCAGAACTAAAAGAAGAAATTATGCGAGATGCGCACAATTCGAAGTATTCCATTCATCCAGGAAGCACGAAAATGTATCATCATTTAAAGGAAAACTTTTGGTGGCCGAATATGAAGAAGGAGATAGCAGAATGGGTGAGTAAATGCTACACATGCCAGCGAGTTAAAGTAGAACATCAACGTCCGAGTGGGTTATTGCAACCATTAGATATTCCAGAATGGAAATGGGAACATTTAGCGATGGATTTCGTAGTGGGACTTCCAAGAACGAAAGCAAATCACGATGCAATTTGGGTTATTGTTGATCGATTGATGAAATCAGCACATTTTCTTCCAATTAACGAGAAATTTTCACTGGACAAGCTAGTGCACTTATATCTTAAAGAAATTGTGATGCATCATGGAGTACCAGTATCGATTATATCGGATCGAGATCCTCGTTTCAATTCAAGATTTTGGAGACAATTCCAAGAATGTCTAGGAACGAAGTTGAATATGAGTACAGCTTATCATCCGCAAACCGACGGTCAAAGTGAAAGGACAATTCAAACTATTGAAGACATGCTACGAGTTTGTGCGATCGATTTTGAAGGCAGTTGGGATGAACATTTACCCCTAGTGGAATTTTCTTATAATAACAGCTATCACACTAGTATTGGAATACCACCGTATGAAGCATTATATGGGAGGAAATGCAGATCACCAGTGCATTGGGATGAAGTTGGAGAACGCAAGATTTTGGGTCCAGAATTAATTCAGCAGACAAAAGAAAAGATTGAACTTATTCGAAAATGAATCGAGGCAGCGCAAAACAGGCAAAGCAAATATGCAAACCAAGCAAGGAAGGATATGGACTATCAGGAAGGAGAACACGTATTGCTCAAAATATCGCCATGGAAAGGATTGGCCAGATTTGGCAATAAAGGGAAATTGAAGCCACGATACGTTGGACCATTTGAGATTTTGAAGAAAATTGGGAAGGTTGCGTACGAGTTAGCTCTACCACCCCATATGCAGCACATTCACAATGTATTTCATGTATCTATGCTTAAGAAGTATAATCCTGATATAAGGCATGTAATAGAATATGAACCAGTAGAACTTCAGGCAGATTTGTCGTATATAGAGCAGCCAATAAGGATTTTAGATAGGCAAGAGAGGGTACTAAGAAATAAGTCTGTGTCATTAGTAAGAGTTTTGTGGAGAAACCCAGTGGTTGAAGAATCAACCTGGGAGCTTGAGAGCGAAATGTTAGAAAAGTATCCTCGGTTATTTGCATAGTGTGATTCTGAGGACAGAATCCTGTTAAGGGGGGGAGAATGTAACGACCGAGGAATTACGCTTGTACTATATTATGATAATGATAAATTATGTGTATTATTATGTGATTAAATATGTTAAGTTGTTAAACCCTAACTGCTATGTGCAATGTGTTGGCTGTTTTGATCCAAACGTGTTTTGGATATTTATTGAGCGTTTTATCGTCAGTTATATACATTATATTAAAACCTGTACAGCTCAAAACTATGTTTTAAAAGCCCATAGTTCAAACAAAATCATTGGCTCTATTTTATTAAAAATGCCCTATACCATATCGCTATTTTGAACCCCTAGACGTTTTACAAATTGACCTTTTTCGCGAAAAACGACTTTTCCGGACCCCTTCGGCTACCAAAAACCCCACAAAAATTATATTTTTATTTTTATATGACCATGAAATTATCATATATCATTTTTCTTTGTATTTTTGTAATTTTCACAATTTTTGGGAATTTTTAGTATTTATTTTGTAATTATTGGATATTTAAAAATTCAATATTAATACCCAAAAATTATAAAAATTGGGGCCAAATATTTTTATTAGGAGTATAATTAGACCCTTAATTTTACTTAGGGGTATTATTTTCATAAATATAAATACCTGATTTATTAGTAATTAAATCAGTTCATTATACAGAAAAATCAGAAAATAAAAAGAAAAAGAAAAAGGAATTAGGGTTAGGGTTTCTGTGAAGAACAGGGCAGGAGGATCAATCGCGATTTTGAAGGTGATTCCGACAACCAAATCGAGCGTGTAAGTAGTCAAATTGAAGCTGGTGATTCGTAGTTTCTGTTTGTGTGATTATTTTTGTTGATTGTTGAGTTGATTTTAATTTTGTATTTTCGGGTTTATTTCGTGAATTCGGGTTTTGTTTTTGATTGATTGTTTGATGATTTCGTTGCTACGAGCGTTTAGATCGTCGATTATGGAGTCGTTTGGTACCGGATTCGTGGTGTTTGGCTTTGGTTTCGTGCTCGTCGGAAAAACGGCGACGCCGCCGTCGTTCTTCATCTCCGGCTGTGTTCGACGAGGAAGGAGGACGGGGAACGGCCAGGAAGCAGAAGGGGAGCATCGTTTTGTTGCTGTATGTCGAAAACGCAGAAGGAACGAATGGAATCGAACGTTTCGTCTCGCCGGAAATTACCGCCGGCGTCGGATTCTGGGATTGCAGGGCGGTGTTCTTTCCGACCCGATCGGGTCGGGGACGACCCGGTTACCACCCGGTTTCGACCCGGGTTCAATCCTAAAAACCCTAAATCCTGTTATGTTTTTGTGTTTCTGAATAAAATTATTAATTATTTATATTTTAGTAATTAAAAATCAGTTTTAATAATTCTAAAAATTAATTAAAAATTAGTTTGATATTCTGAAAAATAGTATTTATAATTTCTGATTTATTTTATTAAATTATAAATTCGAATTTATTTATTTAATTAATTATTTAATTATGTATCTAATTATTTATTAATTATCTAATTAATTAATAATTGGGTAATTAATTAATAATTAGGTAATTAATTAGTAAATAAGGATTAGAAATAATTAAGTGAGGTAATTAATAATCTAATAATTAGTTAATAGTGCGAATAATGATTCGGTAATTAGAATTATTATTCGAGCGTTAGTTATTCGAATAATATTGCGGTAATTATTCGTATCGTATAATAGTTATAGGTAATTATTTGTTTAGCGAATTGTATGAGTTTCAATAATGATAGAATAGTTCGGTAATTATGTGGGAATTGCGAGTAGCTCGTAGTTATACGAGTGGTTAATCGTTCAGTTGATTTATAATTTGAGTAATTCGTAGTTATTCGATAAATAGCGTATCGGTTAATTAAATCGATTGATTATTTGTAAATAATCGATCTGATCGAATAAGTAATAATAAATTGTAATATATAATAATAATTCCTAATAATTAGGGATTAATTATTTTAAAATACAATAATTATTAATTAATTATTTAAAAATATGATTAAGGATTGTTTAATTATAATTAATTATTTATAATTAATTATTAATTAATTAAATCTTGTTTAATTCATAATAATTCAACCGTTAGTCCGATTTGAGCGAAACGAAGACCCCTAGACTCAGAAAAATGAGACGAATCCAATAAAAATAGTTGTAAGTTATAATTTCTTCCGAAAGAGAGTGGTTTGGTGATAATTGATAGTTCGTAGGTCCTAGTAGGAGTATAATTGAGCCGAATAAATCCCGAAAAATTATAATAAAATCAGATAAGACTAGTAATGTAGGTATAAGCCTAGAATTGATTCTAAAAATAATTATAAACCTAGAAATTAATTATGTGTTTTATGTGCTACGTGCTTTATGTGATTATGTGAACCTATGTGCTGTATAATTGTATTGTATATATACGAGTCAGATAGAAACGCATGGGTAGACTGATAAGATTGTGTGTTATCAATTCAAGATACACGTATATAGTAAGTTATCTAAATGCCTATCTTTCCATGATTTGTTCAGTGTTAGCAAGGCCAAGCAAGCTAGGGTCAGAAGGCGGTGAGTTAAACCAGGTTAAGTACGCGCAAGGCAAGTTTTTCCCCTATTCTAAATTCAGAATAGTGATTTATATTTCTTTTCTATCGTATCAGTTCTCTTTGATAATCATTGTTCATATACACTGTTATCCAATTATTATTGCTTGTTTCCAATTTCATTTCAATTCTTGATTTACCCAATTTATTGAATTTCATGTTCATATTTCAATTCCTTTACCCTTGTTACATATACTCTGGTATATCCTGGTGTTGGGATATATCAATAGCATTCCGATTGTTCCGGATGCTAAGCCTTGGACTGGATGGTTACTATACGGGTTGGGTTTTACCCAGACCATTATTTAATATGCCATAGTTGCCTGAGTACTCCTTATGTTGGTTGGGTCTATGCAGTTGGGTATAGATCCACACTATATTCTGACTGATCTGCAGGTTATAGTGCATATGTTGGTTCTTGTTTCCAGTCTTGTTCATTTGGTACTCGCCAGCATTGGAAAATTACTATTCTATACAGATTCAGATGGTTGTTCCAACCAGCAGCTTATTGTTTCACTTATTTCTATTTCTTTATACTATATATATTATTGCAGGCTTGTTGAGCAATTTTAGCTCATCCCTTTTTATTGTTACTCCTATTGTTTTACAGTTAAGGTAGAGAATGAAACCCATCAGAACCCGTATAGTCAAGAAGCGAGTCAAGCAGCGGGACCCTCTTATACCAAGAGTGTTCCTTCATATTCCCGAAGAGAGCTTTGAATTGCCAGATCAGGTGTAGCAGGATAAGTAGTAATGTTGGGTTGAATAAAAGTCTTGTGTAGTTTGAATAAAAGTTGTGTAGTGAGACTGTAGATAGAATAAAGTTTTGTAACAAAGAGAGTTCTTGAGATAGGTTTTATTTAGTTGGGTTTGTAATAAAGTGTAGTATGTGATTCTTGTTTTCAAACTCAGACCTTAAAAGATCCTGAGTAGTGATAGTTCGGGGTAATTATTATATTTATATTCCGCTTGTGCAGGTTTAGTTGGTAATTGTTGTTAATAATGCCCCAAATCTATACCCCGGATTTGGAGGGTGTTATAGTGTTCCTTCCTCCAGAGCTCTAATTGTTCTCCGTGTTCTCGCCATGGTTGTTGTTGTGCTTTTCCACAGATGGCGCCAAATGTTATGGATTAAAAACTAAGATATATGATTGCTGTATTTATTACTAAGGAACGTGAGCTTCGAGGCTCGATTTGACTGCTCTTGTGTTTCGTGACTTAATCTGCCTTAACAAGATGCCTACATACCTTGTTGATTGCAAAGGATCAAGTCAAAAAATGTAGTTCTTGGTTTGTGGGGTGAGGCCCCTTATATAGATGTTGGGAGTCCTTGAATTGGACTTGGTATAGAAGACTTGGTGGTCAAGTCTCTGAATTAGAATGGACTTGGGAGTCATAAGAAGTAGGAAGCTAATTCTTTATCCCATGAGGTTCCTTGGAGGCCAATCTACAAGGATTTATATTTCCATCAGGACTTATCTTAATGGATGATTTTTCCTTTATTAATTAATTACGAAATTAATTAATAATCAGGGTTTTGGGCCTTCTTTGTTCCATCAGGCCTGATCTGATCCATCAGGCATGATCAGTGTGTTAACCTTTTGGTCTGAATATCATACATCTTCTTATTGGGACTTGCAGCCCAAATCATGTGTAATTAATACAACATTAACTACGTAATATGTTATGCATATGTTGTGTACTTGATGATTACATAAACAAAACACCTAAGTAGATTTTACTTAGTGAAATAATGTAGCACTCAACGGATAAGAATTATAGTCCCGATGGATAGAAAGAGGCCCTCATGTTCCAATGAAACCTGCAACAGGAAATGAGCCATCAGTCCCCAAGCCAAGGCATGAATGGTCTGATCCTGACATTGAACAAGTCAGGAAGGATAAAAAGGCCATGAATATTCTGTTTAATGGAGTTGATGCAGACATGTTTGACAACATTATCAACTGCAAAACTGCCAAGGAAGTTTGGGACACTATACAGATAATATGTGATGGCACTGAGCAAGTTAGAGAAAATAAGATATAGCTCTTGATTCAGCAATATGAGCATTTTTACAATGAGGAAAGTGAGTCTCTCACTGACATTTTTAGTAGGTTTCAAAAACTACTAAATGCTCTCAAGTTACATGGAAGGGTCTATCAGACTAAAGACTCTAATCTGAAATTCCTTAGATCTCTTCCAAAGGAATGGAAACCAATGACAGTCTCATTAAGAAACTCGCAAGATTATAAGTAGTTTAATTTGGAGAGACTGTATGGCATCCTGAAAACCTGTGAGCTTGAAATAGAGCAGGATGAAAGGATGGAAAGAGGAAAGAAGAAAGGAGGATACATTGCACTAGTTGCTAAGTTGGAAAAGGAGAAGGAAGTGAAGATGGAAGCTGTTAAATCAACTTCAAAGGTCTGTGAGAACAAGGGCAGGGGGCTTGCAGTAAAAAGTGAAGATTCATTGAGCCAAGATGACATATAGGACATTGATGAGCACCTAGCATTTCTTTCCAAGAGATTTTCCAAGCTCAAGTTCAAGAAGAACTTTGGAGCAGCCAAGCCAAATAGAAACATGGTGGATAAGTCAAAATTCAAATATTTCAAATGTGGCTTGGCAGGGCATTTTGCCAGTGAGTGTAAGAAGTCAGATTCCAGTAAGAAAAAGTTTGAGTCTGTGGATTATAAGCAAAAATATTTTGAACTACTCAAGCAAAAGGAAAGGACTTTTATTACACAAGAAAATGACTGGGCAGCAGATGGTCTGGATGAAGATGAAGATGTCAGCTATGTCAATCTAGCCCTAATGGCAAAGTCTGATGAGACGGAGACAAGTTCCTCAAGCAATCAGGTAATTACTACAAACCTTGCACATTTATCTAAAGCTGAGTGTAATGATGCCATAAATGATATGTCTACAGAATTATATCATTTGCGTGTTACACTTAAGTCTCTTACTAAAGAAAATACTAAAATCAAAGAAAACAATTTGTTTTTCAGTGAGAGGAATAATGAGCTTGAGTCTCAGTTTATTGATTTTGAGAAATTAGGAATTGAGTGTAAGATGGCCAAGGAGGAATTAACTGAGTCCTTGAAAAAGGAAGAAATTTTAAAGAAGCAACTCGAGCGTGAACAAGAGGTGATTAAAGCATGGAAAACATCCAGGGATGTCCTGCTCAAATCACCAAAATTCAAGCAATTGAGTCTTTCTGTGATGAAGCCTGGAAAAAGAACAAAGACAAACTAGAACCTAATTTGGTAGATGGACTGCTAACAGATGTAGACTCGACGGATGATGATGACTATCCGTCGGATAACAAAAGGTGTTATCCGTCGAATGATGAAAATCCTCATCCGTCGGCTGTGAGCAAGCCCATTAGCAAAGCCAAACTAGTTAAGCTGAATGAGAAGTATGGGTCTGTTTCCAAGAACTTTGTTTCAGGAGAGTCAAGTCAAGTGAAGAAAGGGAAAAAGGCTAATGTTGGTCACATGACTGTCAAACAGTTAAGTGACAGACTTGAGAAAATTGAGGTAAAAATAGAGGCTAAAAAGAAAAACAATAGGAATGGTAAAGTAGGAATTAAAAAACACAATAACTACACACCTGATAAATATGCTCCTGGAAAAATTTATGTTAAGTGTGGTAGTGTAAATCATCTGTCTATTAATTGCAAATCTGCCATGCCTACTTCCATGTCTGTGCAACCTCAATTTCCTATCATGAATGCCATGCCTCCCATGCCTGTTAATGCTATGTCTACACAGAACATGAATGCACAGTTTGCTAATATGTCATTTGCACCTAATCCTTATTATGCTGCATATAGTATGCCACAAATGCCATTTAGCATGCCTTAATGGAATAACATGTTTACCCATAGCATGCCATTTCCTGTTAGTCATAATATGCATGATAATTCTGTTGCAATGAATGGTTTCAAAGGCCCAACTCAAATGACTAAGGATGAATCTGAAATTCCCAAGTCAAATGAGATAAAGCCTAAGAAACAGATAAAGAAAGCTAACAAGGCAGGACCCAAGGAAACTTGGGTACCAAAATCAACTTGATTTGATTTTGATGTGTGCAGGGAAACAGAAAGAATCTTTGGTACTTGGATAATGGTTGTTTAAGACACATGACTGGTGATTTTACCCTGCTCACAGAATTCAAGGAGAGAGCTGGCCCAAGTATTACTTTTGGAGATGACAACAAGGGTTTTACTGTGGGATATGGCTTGATTTCAAAGGACAATGTCATCATTGAGGAGGTTGCTTTAGTGGATGGTCTCAAACACAATCTGTTGAGTATCAGCCAGCTTTGTGATAAAGGCAATTCAGTAACCTTCAACTCAGAAGCATGTGTTGTGACTAATAAAAGAAGCAACAAAGTGGTTCTCACTGGTGTGAGAAAAGGAAATGTGTACCTAGCTGATTTCAACTCATCCAATGCAGAGTCTGTAACTTGTCTTCTCAGTAAAGCAAGTCATGATGAAAGTTGGCTATGGCACAAGAAGCTATCCCATTTAAACTTCAAGACCATGAATGAGCTGGTAAAGAAAGAACTGGTCAGAGGCATTCCTCTAGTGGAGTTTTCAAAGGATGGACTGTGTGATGCCTGCCAAAAAGGGAAGCAGATTAAAGCATCATTCAGGAAGAAACTTGATTCAACAATTAAAGAACCTTTGCAACTGCTTCACATGGATTTGTTTGGACCAGTCAATGTATTGTCAATCTCAAAGAAAAGATTTTGCCTAGTAATTGTAGATGATTTCTCAAAGTTCTCTTGGACATATTTCCTAAAGTCTAAAGATGAGGCTAGTGAAATCATCATCAATCACATAAGGCAAGTCAATAATCATCCAGATTTCAAGGTTAGAAGAATCAGGAGTGATAATGGAACTGAGTTCAAGAATTCTGTTATGAGAGCATTTTGTGAGGAAAATGGAATTCTACATGAGTTTTCAGCAGCAAGGACTCCACAACAGAATGGAGTAGTGGAAAGGAAGAACAGATCACTCATTGAAGCTGCAAGGACAATGCTTGAAGAATCAAAATTGCCAACATATTTCTGGGCTGAAGCCGTGAATACTGCATGTTACACTCAGAATATTTCTCTGTTAATCAAGCAAAATGCAAGACTCCCTATCAATTGTTCAAGAACAAGAAGCCAACTCTAAACTTTCTTCATGTCTTTGGCTGTAAATGATATATTCTGAGAAATCAAACTGACCAAAATAGGAAGTTTGATGATAAAGCAGATGAAGGAATTTTTGTTGGATATGTTGTTGGTAAAGCATATAGAGTCTACAATCTAAGAACCAACATTGTTGTGGAATCAACACATGTTGTGTTTGATGATAAAAAGATTGAAGGACTGAAAGATGGAGATTACCATGAGAGCCTCAAATTTGATAATGTGGAGATGGTTAGTGATGACAGTGATGATGAAAGTGATCAAGAGAATGTATCTAAGGATAATGCAGATAAATTACCACCAATGAAGCACAAAACTCAACATCTGTCGAGTTGCATAATGCTTCATCCGTCGGAAGGCAATCTGCGTTATCCGTCGGGAGACAACCTGCTTCATCCGCCGGTACTCAAAATTCACCATCCGTCGGGTTATCAAAAGGAGCAGGAAGTCAAGACAGATCACCTATAGAAAGTTCCCCTTTCTCAAATCAAAGATCCACAAACTCAGGGGGAGTTTCAAATAGTCAAAACTCAATCACACATCAAGACAACAATGAGGTTTCTTCATCTAGAGCTAATCTACCTCAACAAAGGAAATGGACAAAAGATCACCCCTTTGAGCTTTTTATTGGTGATGTTTCTTCTAGAGTTCAAACAAGAAGAGCAACTCAGGAAGAATGTCTATACAGTAGCTTTCTTTCCAAGGAAGAACCAAAGAAGGTAGAAGAAGCTTTGTTGGAACCAGATTGGTTTTTAGCTATGCAGGAGGAGCTAAACCAATTTGAAATGAATAATGTATGGAAGCTGGTACCCAAGCCTAAAGGAAAGAATCCAATAGACACCAAGTGGGTATTCAGAAACAAGATGGATGAAAATGGCATAGTTGTCAGAAATAAAGCTAGATTGGTTGCCAAAGGCTACTGTCAACAAGAAGGAATAGATTTTGATGAAACTGTTGCTCCTGTTGCAAGACTTGAAGCCATCAGAATCTTCTTAGCCTATGCAGCCCATGCCAATTTCAAGGTCTATCAAATGGATGTCAAAAGTGCCTTTTTGAATGGAGATTTGGAGGAAGAAGTTTATGTCGGTCAACCTCATGGCTTTGAAGATCCAAATTTTCTAGAATATGTCTATTATCTTTTGAAAGCACTTTATGGACTGAAGCAAGCACCTAGAGCCTGGTATGACACTTTATCAAAGTTCCTTTTGGAAAATCACTTCACAAGAAGTACTTGTACTTGTAGTTAAAGTCAAAAAGGATAAAGTCAAGAGCAGTCAAGAAAGTGAAGTTGTCACCTCTCAAATCCATGTCTGTAGTTAAAGCTCAGCCCAAAGTCAATAAGGGAGACTACTTGTACTTGTGTGCCAACAAAGAATTTTCTGATCTAAACCTCTATCTGGATGAACTAGATGAGGTGAGAGGAATTGATGCATACAGAAACCTACCTGAAAGGTTAGTGTTCAAGTACAAAGGAGGAAAGGAGATTCAGTGGCCACTTCATAGGATTCTTCAAGAGAGCCAAGCTGTACTGATTAAAGTTTATTCATCATTCAAGAAGAACTTTAGGTTCAATATCACTGCAAAAAGACTAGTATTGAAGAAGATTGAAGAACTAAGGAGTGTTAGAGCTAAAGATGCACTCCCAAATACTCTAATCATCCCATACACAGGGAGAAGAGTGCATCTAAGGCCCTACTGGCTGATGGAGTTCATAGATGACAAAGGTGTAAGAAGATTCTTCAGACTAGAAGACCAATTGAGTATCTCCGGCAATGAGACTCTCTTGGAAATGCAAGGAAAGATAAATCTCTCAGAATCTGATGAATTGGAATTCCATAGGCAGCTCCAAAATCAGATTGATGAAAACAACAGAAAGCTTGGAAGAAGATCCAGACCTTCAAGAAACTAGAAAAATCTGCTCAGGCTAGAAGAGCATCTTGAAAATGACTGTGAGCCAAACTTTGTACATTTTAATTAATTGAAGCACTTTTCAGTATTATATACTTTTCTTTAAAGATGTATGTTTAGGGTGTTTTGTTATCATCAAGTATCTCTTAATTTATAGCTACAATTCCAGTAGATATAAATTGGGGGAGCTTGTTGTGCATATGTTGTGTACTTGATGATTACATAAACAAAACACCTAAGTAGATTTTACTTAGTGAAATAATGTAGCACTCGACGGATAAGAATTATAGTCCCGACGGATAACTCATTATAGTCCCGACGGATGATGACTTATTATCCATCGAGTGTGTAGCTTATATAATAATGAGTCTGTAGCACATTTCTGCATACACCTTTGTATAAATTCTATAGTAGCATATAAGTCATGTTGACTTTAACTAGATATGCAGAATAGGTTAATAATTGTACATAGATGATGTCTTGTAATTCTGCATAAATGAATTGAAGTCAGGTGCCAAAATAGCTACTGACGGATGATTAACAAAGCCATCGACGGATGATCAAATAGCTATCAACGGATGTTTAATATAGCAGTCGACGGATGATCAATGAAGCCATCAACGGATGATCATAAAGTCGACGGATGATCATGTACTCAACGGATAAAGAATTCAAATATCAGTTGACAATGATAACTGGTCACATGCGTCGAAGTGTATGCAAATGGAATGAGGAAGCCTATTAACTGGGTAATAGAGAACAAAGTAGCAAAGCATTAGACCCGATAGTTTTTATAATGATCCTGTCTTTTGACTTTATAATCTTGGTAATATATAAACCAAGAAGTAGCAAATAGAAATATAGATTTGAGATACAAAAAGTGAGAAACATTTGTAAGCAGAATTATTAGCATTTCTCTGTATTCTCAGTAGTTCATATTTGTAAGCAGCTGTGAGCATTCTTGCACACCGAGTTCTCTCGATATAATTTATATCTCTGGTGGAATTGTTTAAATCCACCAGAAAGTTTTTAAAGACTCATGTTTTTTAATTACTTGTGTTTTGGTTCTTTTAAGTTTTTATTCCGCATTGTGCTAATCAATAATTTATATTTATATTCGAGTTTGAACATTTTTATTTTAAGAAAAAGGTTCAAGAATTCCATTCAACCCCCCTTCTGTAATTCTTGCTATATTGTTAAGGGATTAACATAATCATGACTTATTTATTCCCTATCAATCAGTTAGAAATAATTTTAAATAAGTTGAGACACCAATACAAGATTAAACACTAGTTACTAGTACTAGTCAAAATAATGTTTGACTATTAAAATAGCAAACCAAATAAAATTATTTTGATCTGTAACTTTGTTATAAAAATAAAATATATATATTATGACATCCATACGGTTGGATCGATGTAAAGTATTTTTAAAATAATCAAAACATTAAATTAGGACTAAACACTAGTTAGCGGTAATTGTCAAACTAATGTTTGACTGTTAAAATAACAAACTAAATAAAATTATCTTGATTTGAAACTTTGGTTATACCATTAAAATATATTTATTTTGACATCCACAGGGTTGGATCTGTTAGAAATAATTTTAAATAAGTCGAGACACCAATATAGGACTAAACACTGGTTACTAGTACTAGTCAAACTAATGTTTGACTGTTAAAATAGCAAATCAAATAAAATTATTTTGAACTGTAACTTTATTATATCAATATAATATATATATATATATATATGATATTCATACGGTTGGATCGATATAAAGTATTTTTAAAATAATCAAAACAACAAATTAGGACTAAACACTAGTTAGCGGTAATAGTCAAACTAATGTTTGACTGTTAAAATAGCAAACTAAATAAAATTATCTTGATTTTAATCTTTGGTTATATCATTAAAATATATATTTTTTGACATACACATGGTTGGATCAGTTAGAAATAATTTTAAATAAGTCAAAACACCAATACATGACTAAACACTGGTTACCAGTACTAGTCAAACTAATGTTTGACAGTTAAAATAGCAAATCAAATAAAATTATTTTGATCTGTAACTTTGGTTATATCAATAGAATATATATATATATATAACATCCATACGATTGGATTGATATAAAGTATTTTTAAAATAATCAAAATATAAAATCAGGACTAAACACTAGTTAGCGGTAATAGTCAAACTAATACTTAACTGTTAAAATAACAAACCAAATAAAATTATCTTGATTTCCAACTTTGGTTATATCATTAAAATATATTTATTTTGATATCTATACGGTTGGATCAATTAGAAATAATTTTAAATAAGTCGAGACACCAATACAAGACTAAACACTAGTTACGAGTACTAGTCAAACTAATATTTGACCGTTAAAATAGCAAACCAAACTGAAACTTTGGTTATATCAATAATATATATATATATATATATATTATGACATCCATATGACTGGATCGTTATAAAGTGTTTTTAAGATAATCGAAACAACAAATTCGGACTAAACACTAGTTAGCGTTAATGGTCAAACTAATGCTTGATCGTTAAAATAGAAAATCAAATAAAATTATTTTGATGTGAAACTTTGGTTATATCATATGAATATATATTTTATGACATCCATACAGTTGAATCGATGAAAAATATTTTTTTTAAAAAAATCTTAACAAAAATATAATTACGAAGCTAGATTTAAAATTATAAACTAAAATAAAAAAATTCTAAATCACGTCAAAATATATCACATATGGTATGTAAAATGATCGTTAAAAGATGGAAAAAAAATACAGTGAAGTCGGATTTTTAAAAAAAATATCATAACAATATAAAGATATTAGGATATATTACAATTTTTTTGAATTTTAACAAGCGAGCTCGAGCCGAGCAACCCAAAGCTCGGCTCGGCTCGAGCTCGTTTTGCTTAACGAACACATTTGTCAGTTCGAGTTCGAGCTCGAGTTCGTTAACGACCCGAGTCAAACGAGCTCTTAACGAGCCGAGCTCGAGCTTGTTCACGAACAGGTCGGTTCGTGAACAGCCCTATTTCTCGCCGTGGTGGAATGACTGCTAGAATGGATTGCCAGGTATGATATATGATTAAGTAAAAGAACCTACATGCAGTTTATACATGTCTAGGTTTATACATTGCACAGATGGTGAAAGTGAAATTTATGATAGATGACAGTTTTTTAACTTAATGTTCACTTTGTTAAATCTGTATTGAATGTGACATCTAACAATAAAGAGACGAGTGAACCATTGTCTTGCCTTTGTAAGCTTATAATGAATAGCCAGTAATAATCTGTTAATACTGAAAGTTTTGTATTTCCATAACCATCCTTGGTTGGCGTAGGTCACTTGTGCATTTTGTTTTTATGCTGATCTCTGTTTCAAAATTCGAGATCTGCTTCGATGATATATGCAATGTTAAAACGTGGTACCATTCTTCTGATTAAATGGCTCTTGCTGCCTCAATTATGGTGCTTTGAATGTAATACTGGTCAGATGTATGTAAAAGCTATTAATTAAACATTTTTGCAGATGGTGAGGGCTGTGTCCACCAGTCATTTGTTACGCCTCAGAGTGTATCAGTTGAGAGGGGTATTGAGTCCCTTCCTTATGGCACACATCATATCTTATTTATTTAAATTTTGTAGCATTAATGGATTTGGATACTGAGCTGGCTTCCTATGGTATAGATATTGATGAACCTGAACAGCGGCCTTTATACACCAAGCTTTAGGAAGATCATTCAAGAGAGACAATTTGGAGAGATCCTGAATTGATTGATCACCTCTGTAACCCGCATACTAATTGTAGCCAAACCAGGATGTGGCCTTTGTATTTCGTACATCTCATTAAATCTTAGAGTTATCCAGTGTATTAAATGTATTCTGTATGGTGTATATTGTGCATGTATCTTATCTTTTGGCTCTCGCAGAAATTACAACCCTCGGTTGATTTTTAGATAAAGGGCTTATGTACATGTTAAATATTTAAAATCTGTAAATTTATCAGGATAGTCTGTGTCTCTGAGAAACATAGCAGGGACAAGACTCTAAATATGCAACTTACCACTTGTGCTTCAACAAAAAATTAGATCATATTCTATATTCCATGTAACTGTGCCATTGATTCAAGTAATATGCTTCATTGACATGCTTTACACTCCGTGGGTAATACAGAGCATTTTTGTTATGGAGGACTCTGCGCCTTCTCTAACCATCTTCCATCCATTAGTAAGTCAGTCGATTTTGGAAGAAATTCTGTTAACAAGACCAACCTTGATAGAATGGGAGCTGGTTTCCAGCGTTCAATGGTGACTAAGAAACCAGTTTTCAGAAAGTTGCCCGTATCACCTCATTCATTTTTTATTCAAACAGTCCTATCTCGCTTTTTTTGTTTGCCAGTATTTTTGGTCATGGTTCCCTAAAATGTTGTATAATTATGGTTATACCCTTTTCCCATTTGGTTGCTCTTACAGTCAAAAGAAACAAAATTATTTACTGATTTGGAACAAGTTATCACTACTAAAGTTTTAAAAACAATACTTCCATTTATGCTTATGATTTGGAAGGAGGCTAGCCTCCTTTGGTACATTAAATGTTACATAATGTCACATTATTTGCCTAATGAACATGCTTAACATGAACAATTTTAGAAACTCGCAAGGGAAATAACCAAAGATCGCAGGAAGATTAATTTACTCTGATGCATTAAGCAGAAATGTGCCACGAGGTTCTTGTTGTGCAAATTTTAATGATACTACAAAGCATGTTCCACTAGCTGTAGTTATCAGGGTTCTCTTTGCTCCGGATAAGAGGGACACCATCTTCCCTCCAAATTATCCGTTCTTCACACAAAACTGCAGCTACCTCCACGTATACATGATGTTCCTGACAAGTAACTTATGATGTTGGTATAAAGTGAAAGATAAAAAGCAGCCATTAAAACTTCAAAACATATAACTATGGATGTGCTCAAGATTTCAAGACCTCTTGAAGAACTTTTGCTGCCAGCTCATCTGCCGTATCAGTAGGAAGCACTGGAACGACTCTTTGGGCAAGAATACGCCCCGTGTCATAATGTTCATCAACGAAATGGATTGTGGGCCCCGAGTATCTATCTTGATACACACCAAATAAAATGAAAAGGTCACGAGTCTTTCTCAATGCTTCTAATGTAGCAGACTAGTAAACCAGTTTTCAGTAGATATATTGAGCTTAACAATTACTAGAGTAAAAGCAATTCTAATAAACATTCTACAATCATTCTACAAGGTAATTAATTCGTAAAGATCTTCATGTATTAGTTCTCGTTTTAAGTCGGCACTCGTCCAACTTTTTAATTTCGCCTGGCGGATTTGTGTAGCACGACAAAATACTATGACATTACGCTTGTTCTGTCACATCAGTTGAATGAAAACTGGAAACAATGAACTACTAAAAGATCACATGTGAAATGAAATGAAAGAAAAATGGGGAAAAGGAGAAAAATAAAAGAGAAGATACTCCATCAGTATTGATGTGAAGTTGTGTATTGGTTTTAATGTGACTTGTCAAAAAATCATTCTTAAGATAGTTTAAGAAGTCCTCAAAAAAAACTACACTAGGATGTTATGTATTCCAGTATTATGTTTAACTTTGCCACGATATCTTAACCGGTACACTTTATTTCTTATAGATGTGTCCACTTATTACTTACCTATGTTTAAAATAAGAACAAGTCCCCATGTTGCAAATTTCTAACTATTGAGTTAGGGCAGTGTCCCACACTCCATCCGCAGTCCGAGCAACATAGATTATACATATAGCAAAAAAATTAAAGGAATATTCTCAATAGTACCCTTCTACTTTTGACTTCTCCAAATGGTACCGTTTCTTGTTTTTGACTTATGACCGCTGACCGGTACCCTTATATTTTAAACTTACATATATATCATACATTCCATTACCCATGTTAGTCAAGCGTGTTAAAATATAAGGGTACAAGAAATCAAAGAAGTATAATGGTAATAGTTATAAAAGTTAATAGTATAATGGTATCTTTGAGAATAATCTTTCGAATATTAAGTTTTGAACAACGTTTTTGTTCAAATTCTGATGATGTTTCTAAATGTAATAGATTGTTATAAGTGTGAAAGTGCAGGATTTTTTTAATTCAAATGGGTAATGAGATCATTTACTTAAATTTTATCGTTTATTTAACGTTTGATTAACAGAATGGCTTGATGTACGTGAAACTTAGATTACAAGGGCACCATTCAAAACTCAAAAGGAAGAAATGACGCCATTTAGAAAAGTCAAAAGTAGAAGGATACTATTGAGAATATCCTAAGAGTAAATATTGGGGTTAGTCTCATATATAAATCAGTAATCAGGTATCATATAGTAACATCAACCTAATGTTAAGCAACACAAACAACTGTTTTCAACTACTCATGGTATCATTAGAACTTACAAGCATAACTTCCAATATTATTACTTGACAAGTGTTCTACTGAAAACATTGAGATTGATAATGTTAGACATCTCAAACTATTACGCTCCAATAATGGAACATACCTAACAAAAGTGACTGACAGGAAATTTTGCACATAAGTAACATGTGATTGGAATTTAGAGAGATGATAATGTCGTTTGTGATAATATGACTTAATAACACAAAACAAAAGTGATACCTTAGAGAGATGATACCTAACAAAACTGACTGACTAGAAATTTTGCACATAAGCAACAAGTGATAGGAATTTAGAGAGATGATAATTCATTTGTGATAGGATGACTTCATAACGCAAAACATAAGTGATACCTTGCTCCAGAAGTAATAACGGCCCTATGCACCTTCATACCATAGTAACCTTTGCCTCCAAAAGCTGGGAGAAGGGAAGGATGAATGTTTAGTATGGACCTCGGATAAGCACGAATTAATTCAGCTGGTATAAGCTTCAAATATCCAGCTAACAGAATATAGTCTACTTCATATTTCCTGTTTCACATATAAAATCTATTACTAACAAATATGTGTTGTATTGACATGTCAGAATCATGGTTATGCCAATATAGAATTCATTAAGCTGTGTCACTAATTACATCCACTACATAGCATATGTAAAAGGTATTTCTTTATGGACTTTTAAAACTGAATTGTCAGGAATGAAAATAAGATGATAAAACAAGAGCAATGTAATATACAAGGTTTGCCTAAAACCAAAACAAGAAAAGTGGTGAATAATACACTACTAGAAAATAGTTAACACCAGCAAGTGCAGGTTAGAAACATAAAAGATTTATTAAATCATTTGTCAATGAAGAAGAAACTGACCTTAGAGCAATTACGAGATTATGAGGGGATAAACCTTCAGATCCATCTTTTTTTTCAGGGAATACAATGACAGGTATGCCTTTATCTCTGGCATAACTTGCACCTCCACAATCTGCATGGTGCAAAAAATTAATCAGTGAAGAACATGTCATCCATTGACCCATTTTTCGAATAAATTAGTCAGCCTTGCTTGAAAATCATAATTTGAACATGACATGATACCAATGATAAAGGGGCAATGTTTCCAAGAAAACCCTACTACGCCAAATTAGTCAGCCTTGCTTGAAAATCATAATTTGAACATGACATGATACCAATGATAAAGGGGCAATGTTTCCAAGAAAACCCTACTACGCCATTAACAAGGATATAAAACAGTTGCAAAGTCAATGCTTTATTTAAAATTTGTGCAGATATTAACGATCCTTTTCAAACTAGACAATTGGTAATTTGTAGGAGCTTGAGTATAGAGTTTGAAGGTATAACATATCCATAAAAAGAATACCAGGTTATATGGGGATATGTTTGCCAAATTGCACTATCAGACTTGCTAAATTTCTTTATCTACAAAGATCAGAAGTGTCACGGCAGATTTCTCTGATTTGTTTGGTTGCTGAGCTAAATTGTTTTTCCTTCCTAAAGATAAATCTCCTAATCCCCGTGATCTGTGCACTCCCGTCATCTTAAGTAGTCTCAGTAATACATTAATTGAACAAGTGTCTATGCTATTGGAGAAGTGCTGAATTAAGTGCATACAATTATATCTATATTGACTTAGAAATAGGTAGACCGTGTGTTAGAACTAGAACGGGCTAATTTCAAATGCTTCCTTTTATCTGGATTGTCTCCTTTCTCTACATTTGAAAAACACCCGATACAATTTATAAAAGAGTAGAAACAACGTGATTACATGAACAATGTTATTTGAAGTGGAAGTGACTGCTGATGATCCATAATCAATACTACATAGTTAAACTGCATACTTCGCCTACTATCTAGCTCATGATAAAGCATCTAAATCATTTAACCACGAGCAATAATAAATTATATGAAGGTCACTGGTAAGTAAAGGTGCACAGAAGAACACATGAACGCTATACTGACTTAAGACTGTCAGAGTTAAAATGAATGTATGAGTAACTTCAGCTTGCTAATAAAGACTAGTTACTTCTACACATGTTTGTATAATATATCTATGTTCACCGTATCTCCATACCCAAATACTATATTTAACATAATCATTAAATTTAAAATTAGGAAAAAAGGAAATTTTCGGAAATCTGTGACAACCATTTTTGTTAGAGATATTGATACTGACATCACTTAGTATCATTATGACACATTATTTATTGAATATAAAGATTAAAATCCATCTGTACATAGTTAGTTACATTTTTAAACAACTTTTCCCGCCATCATGATTTGTACATATACATGAACATTTCCTTCTTCTGTAATGGAACATTTTCATAATATACGGAAACTCTCTCTCTCTCTCCCTCCCTCCCTCCCTCTGTTATTGAATCTCTGTGGTTGTTTACTAAATTCACATGGTATCAGAGCCACGAAATCAGTGACGATCTACACTTCCGCATTCAAGTTCATCATCGCACCTCAATTGAAAGCTTCTGAGAACACTAATGGCAATTTCTTTGTTACGATTCTTGTAGTGTATTCATTCAATCAGGTGTCTTCATTTTCCTTGATTAATATCTTTTACAATTCATGTTCTTGTGATTGTTTACAAACTGAAGTTCATGTTATACATGTAGAATTGATCGTATCTTTAATCAATTGATCACTTTCAGTCTGTGTTTGATCGATTTGATCGTTTCTCATCACTCTTTCAATCTATAGTTTACTCATTGATTACTGTTCGTGTTATCAATCGATTCGATTTGCTCATAGTTCTCCTTGACAATTTATCAAACATCTTACCTTCGTGACTGTTTATCTTGATTGATCATTTGTGTGCGTTATTGTTGTCACCGCGATGTCAGAAACTCCTGAACACTCTAATTCTCAACAATCATTCAATAATCATCATGATTCTACACCTCAAGATAATCCTTTTTATCTTCAATCTTCGGATAGTCCAGGGATGAAACTTGTAAGTGATCCATTCGATGGTAGTGGTTTTGGTAACTGGAAACGTTCTATGACAATTGCATTATCTGCTCGCAATAAGCTAGGGTTTGTTGATGGTACTTTACCAAAACCAGCCATTAACAGTACTTCATTCAAGAGTTGGTCAAGATGCAATGATATGGTCATATCCTGGATTCTTGGTGCATTGTCAAAATCCATTGGAAGGAGTGTGATTTATGCAGATTCTGCACATCAAATTTGGCTAGAACTGGAAGAACGATATGGTGTCTCGAACAGAAGACAACTATTTGGCCTTCACAAGGAATTGAATGAACTGTCTCAGGGAAGCAGCAACATTGCTGATTACTTTACCAAGCTGAAAATGCTATGGGATGACATTGATTCTCTCACTCTCATACCTACCTGTACTTGTGGCTGCAAGTGTGGTGCATCTCAGAAGCTATCTAAATTCCAACAAGATCAAAGAGTTATTCAGTTTATGATGGGTCTCAATGACACCTATTCAATCATGAGAGGTTCTATTCTGATGAGGTCTCCTTTACCTACTGTTAGTCAAGCATACAGTCTCATTTTGCAAGAAGAGTCACAAAGAGAAATTCATTCAGGAGGACACTTTAGTGCTGATTCTGCCTCACTAAATGTAGTACTTATAAGCATCAACAATCACATCAATCTGGTGTTTCATTCCATAAGAAGTTTGCTGGTGATTCAAGGAAAGTTACTCTTCAGTGCAATTATTGCAAGAAGCCAGGCCATTCAATTGACAAATGCTACAAATTGCATGGCTTCCCACCTTATTTCAAATTTACAAAATCCAAGAGATTTGCTGCACAAGTTGAAGTCCCAGAAACATTGGTTGCTGATCAGTCTTCAAACACTGGGATTCTTAACCAAAACACTCAATCTGCTAATATCAATTCTGGAGGATCTGGAGGTCTCACACCAGAAATGTATGCTCAATTAATGAGTTTCTTTAAGAACTCTCAGCCTTCAGACACTACTCCAACTTCTGCTAATTTTGCTGGTAACTCTGTTTCTACTGCTTGTCTATCTACTACTGTCAACTATAACTGGATAATAGATAGTGGAGCCAGTGACCATATGTGTGCCTATAAAACTCTTTTTTCAACTATGAAACCTCTTCTTCATCCTTTGACTGTTTCCTTACCAAATGGTCATATTATAAACATTTCTTTCATTGGTACTATTTCTTTAACTCCTAACATCATTCTTCAAGATGTACTTTATGTGCCACATTTTTAACTCAATTTGTTATCCTTGCATAAGTTCATTGAACAGTTTCAATGTACCATCAACTTTACTCATTCTGGTTATTTTATGCAGGGCTCTTCTCTGAAGATGCCACTGGCAATTGGTAAGCTTCAGAAGGGCCTCTACATTTTGCCTCATCCACATGCTTTCATGTCTACCAACTCTTCCTCAGCCATGTCTAGTCAAAATGATGTTCATACTAATCTTTGTAATAAGGATAACTCTGTTTTACTCTGGCATACTAGATTAGGGCATTTACCCTTTTCGAAGTTGCAAACTCTGTCTCTTTGTAAATCTGCAGATAAACAAATTCTGATGACTTGTGATATTTGTGCTAAAGCAAGGAAACACAAACTCCCTTTTCCACATAGTACAATTCATACAACTAAGTATTTTCAATTGATTCATGTTGACATTTGGGGACCATATCCTGTCCAGACTTATAATAAATATAAGTATTTCCTTACCATAGTTGATGACTTCTCTAGGGTAACATGGACTCGTTTGCTTAGTTCTAAGAGCAATGCTTTCAATTTTATCAAATACTTTGTTGCTATGGTTAGTACTCAATTTTCTGCTAAAGTACAAACTATCAGAAGTGACAATGCCTTAGAATTAGGTTTAAGTCATGATGCCACTAATTTCTTTCTTTCTCAAGGCATTATTCACCAAACATCTTGTACTTACACTCCACAACAAAATGGTGTTGTGGAGAGAAAACACAAACATCTCCTAGAAACATCAAGAGCCTTATTATTCCAATCTAATCTACCTATCAAATATTGGGGGGATTGTGTGCTAACTTCTACATATTTGATCAATAGATTTCCTTCTAAACTTTTACATGGTTTGTCCCCTTATGAAATCTTATTCGGCAGTAAACCTTCCTATACTCATCTCAAGCCTTTTGGCTGTCTCAGCTACATTTCTACTGTTAGTATACACAGATCTAAACTTTCTCCTAGAGCATCCCCTTGCATTTTCTTAAGATACCCATATGGGAAGAAAGCTTACAAATTCCTTAACATTGAAACTAATACAATTTAGATTACTAGAGATGCTACATTTCATGAGCATATTTTCCCTTTTATTTCCAGTTCTTCTTCTACATTCATTCCTTTATCTGTTCCTGATTCACCTAATTCACACTTTACATCTGATACTGTTTCGTCTCCATCTACACCTCAAACAGTACCTTTCTTTCTTGTTAATGATACATCATTCAGTCCGGATTATACCATTTCATCTGTTAATGATGAACAGACTGTTCAGATTACCCCACCACAACCTCTTCAGACTATTACCACTGTTAGAAAATCATCCAGAAATACTAAACTACCCACTTACTTACAGGATTATGTTCATCCCTATTCCACACATTGTTCGAATGCTATATGTGCTTGCACTTTAACTTCATTATGTGCACAAACTGATGTGGTGGGTTCTTTCCCTACTGTCTCATTTGTCTCATGTCATAATGCTTCACAAATTACTTTATCCCCAATTCCTGAACCTACATCTTATGAAGAAGCCATTTTATATCCAGAATGGCAACAGGCCATTGCTGCAGAATTTGCTGCTTTAGAAGCAAATAATACCTGGGAATTAGTTCCATTACCCACTGGAAAGAAAGCTATTTCTTCAAAATGGGTTTTCAAAATTCAAACATAATTCTGATGGTTCTATAGAAAGGTACAAGGCCCGTCTTCAAACATAATAATGCGTTTTTACATGGAGATTTACATGAGGAAATATACATGAAGTTACCACCTGGTTTACCCACTTCTGATCCGTTGCTGGTTTGCAAGTTAATTAAGTCCCTTTATGGTTTAAAACAGGCCTCTAGAGAATGGCACTCAAAACTCAGCATTGCATTATTTTCCAGAGGTTACCGTACCTCTAAGAATGACTCTTCTCTGTTTTACAAAAGCAATGGTACTTCAATTTTGTTTTTAGCTGTTTATGTCGATGACATTCTTGTTGTTGGTAATGATCTCTCTGAGGTTCAATCTATCAAGCAATATTTAGATTCTACATTCAAAATCAAGGACTTAGGACCTCTGCACTATTTTTTGGGATTAGAATTTAACCATGTACCCAATGGAGTGGTTGTGTCTCAAAGGAAGTTTACTGTTGATCTTCTTGATACATTTGCTGCACCCGATTCCGCACCAGTTATCAGCCCTCTAGATCTCAATGTCAAACTGCTTCACAATACTGGTTCTCCATTATCAGATCCTTCGCTTTACAGGAGACTTGTGGGAAAATTAAATTTTCTTACTAATACTCGACCAGATCTATCTTTCTCGGTTCAACACTTGAGTCAGTTTATGTCAGACCCTCGACAACCCCACTGGGATGCTGCTCTCCATGTTCTTCGGTATCTTAAAAATGATCCAGCAAAGGGCTTGTTATTAAACAATTCTCCTGCCTTTGATATTGAAGCATATTGTGATGCTGATTGGGCTGTGTGTCCACAAACTAGAAGATCAGTTTCAGGGTTTGTAGTTTTACTTGGCGGTAGTTTAATCTCCTGGAAATCCAAGAAACAAAATATTGTTTCTTTATCATCTGCAGAATCTGAATATCGTTCCCTTAAAAGAATAACCGCTGAACTTGCTTGGCTTTCAAGATTATTGAGTGATTTTGCAGTTCCTGATATTATTCCTATTCCGGTTAAGTGTGACAGTCAGGCAGCTATATACATAGCAAAGAATCCTGTCTTTCATGAACGAACTAAGCATATTGATCTTGATTGTCATTTTGTTAGGGAAAAACTAAGCTCTGGTTTAATATCTCTGAGCTATGTTCCTACTACTCAACTAGCAGATGTTCTCACTAAACCTCTCACAGGGCTGCAGCATCATTCCATTCTTGGCAAGCTGGGTGTGCATTCTTCACCCTCCATCTTGAGGGGGGTGTTAGAGATATTGATACTGACATCACTTAGTATCATTATGACACATTATTTATTGTATATAAAGATTAAAATCCATCTGTACATAGTTAGTTACATTTTTAAACAACTTTTCCCGCCATCATGATTTGTACATATACATGAACATTTCCTTCTTCTGTAATGTAACATTTTCATAATATACAGAAATTCTCTCTCTCCCTCCCTCCCTCCCTCCCTCTGTTATTGAATCTCTGTGGTTGTTTACTAAATTCACAATTTTTACAGGACAATAGTATGTACTTGATTATACATTGAAAAAAGACTTTCCATCATCAAGTTAAATTCATGAGACACCCCTAAACTTCAATTTTAACTACAATTACTTAGGTGCTACATCTAGCTATCATCAAGATAATAGAGCCTGAAAACCAATTATGCGAAAAATAAAATAGGTTCATCATAAACTAATAAAACACGAAAACACCGAAAAAAAATCACGAAATCAATTCAAGATTACATGAAACATACCAGTCTTACTTGCCACCAAAACAACAATATCCCCATTAATTCTTCCATCAAGAATGGCCTCGTAAATAGCCCGAAAATTCGAACCACCACCGGAAACAAAAACAGCCAGCTTCTTCCTACCAATCTCTTGCCTCAATTCATCATCAATACCCATCTTTGCTTTAACAACACAACTACTTGTCAAGCTCAAACTTTTCTTCAAAAAGCTTCCAAAGAATGAAAGATTGGGACTTTTTAATGAAACCCAATTGGGGGATTGAGGAAAACCAGTGGGTTTTGCAAGAAAGTTTGCATTTTTAGTGTATTGAGCTGTGAAAAAGTGAAGATTAATGGTTTGAGCTTCCATGAAAAAGACTTGATTTTTATCTTTTTTGGCTTAATGGGTCAAGAAAAATGATGGTATGAATGAGACTAAGAGGTGAATTAGAAAGATTTGTTTGTGTGAATTCAGACAAAGCAAGCAAGACAATGATTTTGTGGCGCCAATTTATTAAAACCCTTAAAAGGGTTTAGGAATTTAAGATTTGTGAAGAAAATAAAGCAGTGTTTGGGGAATTATTGGCAAAAAGTTAAAGTACCTGAACGAGAACGTATTCTTAGTTTTTTTGTTTTTTTCAGCTCAACTTAATTCAAGTTAACTACTCCCTCCATCTCTCCCAAATGTTTACATTTGAGTTGCAAATTTAAGAAAAAATAAAGGAATGCAGAAAAGTTAAAAAAAATGAATAAAATAGTGGGATCGTTTAATATTATAAATATAAAGTGGGTATAGTGGAGAGAAATACTGGATGCAGTTATTTTAAAAAATTATAAAAAATTTACTATTTTTAGAAAATTTTGAAATATAAACAATTGAAAGGGACGTCCCAAAAGAAAAGTTAAACAAATGGGTGGGATAGGGAATATAATTTTTGCTACTCTAGAACTTGTGCGACGTACGAATTATTTTAAATATTACATAATTTTTTAAAATTTAATTTGAAGTAAAAAATTTAAGTCATGAAACTTATTTATTTGAAATTTTAATAATAAGATTTGATAATATTTATTAATATACAAAAAGATATATAAGTTAGTGATACTGTAGTTTTAAAAAATAATGTAATGATTAAAATTTAAATTTTTATTTATATTTATAGTTGTGTTTACGAAAATTTATTATATATACTTAAAAGGTAAATCTTAGTTGAAATCAATAGTATACGGATTGTCATTAGTCTCTTAACCGACCAAATATTCAAATTTATGTTAGTCTTAATATGTATAAAGCTCCCACAATGGCTATCTGAGTTGGTAGGGCTATGTCAGTTGGTAAATAAGGGATATCTATCCTCTTGATTGCATGGTCGAATCCCACTGGAGGTGAATTTATGATTATGACTACTGAGTCAGAGCATGTAGTTTAAATAAGGTTTTTATTCGTTCACGCGGTTTGTAGGCTATTGTGTGCGGCTGCGAGTTCTCTACGATAATATATATATAGTTTAAAGCCCAATAATTGGTAAAATTTTATGTGTTAATGACAACAAATTTGCGTTAGCTTGAGGCTGTTATATCAATCAAATACAAATATAGATAATTATACTTTCTATTTAATTTAATTTAATTTTAGTCCGGGGTGATTATTATTTTATTTTAGACTGAATGAATATTATATATTGTTTTAGTTTAGTTTAGTTTGATGACATTATATCGACCCACAAATTTCCATTCAAATTTTAATTTTGTTATAGTCTGGTCTAATATATAATGTTTTAGCGGGATAAATAATATTTATTATTTTAGTTTAACCCGATTCTTCAAATCCAACCAACTATATGTAATTGTTTTTTAATATTTTATTTAAAATTGGTTCAATAGTATAATTTTCTTTAGTCAGGCCGCGTGAATTTTATATATTATTTTGTTTTAACGAAAACCATTATACATATTATAATTCTGTTATGAATATTTATCTATTTATAAGAGTATTTTATTTTACATAATAATATAATTACGGTGACGAGAATGACTACGAACCAAAATTTAATTATTTAGTCTTTAATATAATAGTATAGACAAATATATATTATTCATTCACAATTCTAAATATTTAAATGTATCTTATAATAAGTTAAATTATAATTTTATAATTATAATTATTTATAATTTTTAAATATATATATATATATATTATTTTTACAATTTGATCAATTTATTTATAAAATAAAAAGTATGGACAGATGAAGCAACACATTTTTGGCCGCGTAACTAAATTTAAATAATGAAATAGTTGAACTCTTGTTCCCTAGGTAGGTAAGATTTCGATTATGAGAAATCTAAAATTAAAACGTAGATGAGTGAGTGAGATTGATATCGGCTTATATTTGGGGTAGTCAAGGAAATTAATTACAGATGATAATAATATAATGTACTATTTATCTTTATAATATTTATATTTTCTAATAAAATTATAAAAAGTCATGTATAAGAATGTAATGATATGAGTTCGTTTTAATATGTGTTCCGGCAATAGCAAGATATCACGGCGCAATTTATTGCCCGTTCAACTCACGTTATGGTTGTAATTCGGCCGAATGAACCGAGTTTTGAGGCAAAGTTAATCGAGTCGAGTCGAGTCACCTCCTTTTACTAATCGAGCTTAAATTTCAGCCAAAACTCGACTTTTCTAATTTCATGAGTAGAATAAAGCCGACTTATTTAATTAAACAAGCTAGAACAATTACCCAACTCGAATCATTTAATTAAACCGAATCGAGTTTATTTAAACGAGTTCAAATCTGCCGAGCTCGCAAGCCGCCCGCTCGAATTACAACCCTAACCCCCACATTTGTAAATTGAGTGCCTTTATATAAGATTTTTAAAAAAAAATATTGATAACCAGCTGGCTGTCTGAGCATTCATGTTAATGTACTTGTAAAGATGATATTTTCACTTTATAAAATTATTTATTAGTCGATAAAATAATGTAACAGTTTGTCCTAAACTAGCCTAACAAATTTTCAATTTTCAACCAAAAACAAAAACAAAAATCCAACCCCAACAACAACTTTGATTGTATTTTTACATCAAATCCCTACTAAAAAACCTCACAAACACGATCTCACAATTTTTTTTAAAACAAAACAATTCACAACAAACCCCTCTAATTTTCACACACCTCGAGAAACTCGAATTCAACTCACCGATCCACATAATGGAAGGAGTGGGGGCTCGACTCGGCCGATCCTCAACTCGGTACGGCGGTCCAACCACTATTTTTACCGGCCCAGTTAGAAAGTGGAAGAAAAAGTGGGTCCACATATCCCCCTCATCTAACGCCGTTTCTTCTCATCAAAATCAACGTCATTCTCATCACCATTTCATTAACGCCAATCTTAACGGCGTGAACTCCCCTCATCTTAAACTCTTTAAGTGGACCCCCACGGAGAGTTGTAATGCTGATTCGGATGATTTGACCGACGAGCCGCCCAGACGTAAATTTAAATATGTCCCGGTACTCTGATCATAATTTTTCGTAATTTTGTACCTGACACAAAAATACGAAAATTTAAAGAAATTTAGTTATATTTGTTTGTTTGAGAAGGGCTTTTTGTAATATGGTGTTGTTATTGATGTTTTAGTGTCGATTATTCAATTATTGATTATGTGTGTAATTTGTGATGGTATAATGCGTGATCAATTGTTTAATATTGAATGTGTAATGTGTTTAAGTATGAACTAGCTTCTTTTCTTTGGATTTAATAAATGTTATTTTTTTCGTCGTCTGGCTTAATGTTGTCGAATTTGTTACTAGTGTTGTCGAATTTGTTACTAGTGTTGTTGAATTTGTTACTCTATTGTAGACGTACGTAGGAAGTGATGAAATGAGAAGTAGGATTTGTTTGTGATTGCGGTGGTTAACCAAGTTTTTGGTTGATAGGATATGAATGTGTCTGAGAGTAGTTCTAAAAATTATTACGGGTATGATGAGTGTGGAGAAGGACAGTTGTCTCGATAGTCTTATGCCCTAAGCACTTCTAGTATTGGAATTGAGGGACGTGTGCTTTCCGTGATGATGCAAGTGCACGGGTCTTTTTATATGAGGGTTCAAGTTAAATTTCGATTTTTAGAATGTGTTACATTTTTTTTTTCGAGCCAATGGAGGGAAAGCAGGATTGGTCTGTTTTTTTCTAGAGTTAGGGCGGGGACATAATTTGGATTTATTGACATGTATATCTTTTCTTTTAGTCACCGGAAATATTTTGGAATAGGGTAATTTTCAAGTGATTTGTCATTTGTCTTGCTATGTCTAGGAAAGTTTGGAATTGACCAACAATGTTATGTTTTGCTTTATTTTGCTAATTTTCTGTTGCTGATGATCTTGATGGCATGGTAGTATGTCTGTAATGTCTTAGCTCGGTTCTGGGGTAATTGAGTGGAAGGGGAGTGTCTGCTAGTTCGCTGCTCCCACTTATTTACCTTGCACACCCGCTCTCTTATTATATTGCATTTTTATTGAAAACAAATCCTCCAGTGTTGCCTCAACTTTTGACCCACACTTTCTTTTGTCGTGTAAGCAAAAAAATTACAGGCACTTTCGCCTTGTTTCGTAGCGGGTCATTTTCTTAACACTGTTGTCACTTAATTGCGAAGTAACTTATTATCACTCTTTAAGGTCATAGTGCTTGTTATTGGGGGTGTTGCTTATGGTTTATAAATTGCTATTACAGCTTTGCATTGTTAGTAATGTTTAAATTTCCTTTTGGAAAGTTATGGTGGGTTCTTGTTAGTGCGGGCATTACATATGGTTTATAAATTGCTATTTTAACTTTGCAGTGCTTAGTAATGTTTAAATTTTGTTTCGAATCATTGCAATCAGATTGCATTACTGGAAGAGGAAAAAGATGAAGCTGCAGAACAGGTTGAGGATGATGCTAAACCTAGTGAGGGTGACACCATGACAAAAGCTTTGAATTCTAAAGCTGATGATACTGACGAAAAGCCTGATATTAATGATACGCCAATGGAAGAGAATGAGGTGAGGTTTATTACCTTTTGTTCTCTTATTTATACATCATCATTCTTGCTGCGACCCCCTGCCTTTAGTATTAGCTAGATAATCATTGTAAATGGTCATTGTTTATGCTGTCTACTTAGCTTTATCTTAAGTTTTACATGATTTGATAATGTTATAGCAAAACTAAAAATTAAGTATCTAATTTGTTTCTAGTTAAATATTAGGAGATTGTCATTTACGAATTCTAAGACAAAATTTAAAAAAATTGAAAGAAAGAAAGAAAACGGAACTTATACTCTTTGAACGCAAACTTAAGAACACTGTTAACTTAGCTTTTATAGTGCATTAATGCACACATATTGAAACAGTTGAATTAAGGTTTATGAGATTGTAATTTATGTTATTACACCATTATTTCAGGCTCCAGAGAACCCGCTGGAGAGACAAGATTTGAACGAAAGCACTATTGATTTAGGTATAAATTTGAACTCGCGTGATGGTGAAAATGACTCTGATTCAATGAATGAGCAGATCAAAGATGGTGAGCCCGAAACAGTAGATTCTGCTAAGGCTTAGGGGCAAGAAGTTGATGTTGGCAGTTTATAGTTTAAAAAATGAGACCTTACAATTTTTTAGAGAAGTTTTGTCATGGACTTCCATGGTTGTCCGAGTTGCATTGAGCAAATTCAAGTTGCTCACAGATGGAACTTTTTTCCTCATGTGATGCTCCTTTGTTAATGTGATTCAATCTGTACCAATTACATACACCATTCCTGTAGCAGATAGATCCGACCAATAATTTCTTTATTTGAACAAATCTGATGTGTTTATGAAGTATAGGACATTTTTATTTTTCGGAATGACAAATGTTAAGTTTAACAAATAGTTCAGTGAAACATCTTGAAATGGGCAATAAGGCTTGTTTAGTCAGTAGACCGCTTCAGTTGTTTGTTCTTTTTTTTTTAATAATTCTTCAGTTGTTTGTATACTTTATGACATTTGAAGCTTATTAATCTGACTTGGGGGTTGGGGTATTTTATGAACTTTGGTAATGCATTATATTTTTTAATAAAGGTGTTGATATAAAACCATGGCAAAATGTGGAATATGATATAGGAGATTATGTTAGTGATAACAGAATTTTTAGAATGTATGAATAATCAGTAAGAAAAACTTGCCAGCTCTCAAGTCATCCACCAGTATATTTCAATGCTTCATACTTTACTAAAAAAACCAAACAAATCCATTATATCCCGCTGAGGTCTAGGAGGAGTGTAAGGTAAGATAGTAAGCAAACTTTTTATGTACTCTTTTGTTGTTTCCGCGAAATGTTTCATAATTTGCTACTTGGACTGATTGTTTACAACAATTTAAGTAATAAAGTCCAACGCAAGGAAAAAAAACACTTCGGATTTTCTTGGAATTAACAAAACTATAATGCTTCATAAAAATTTTATTTCATTTACCTGATGGAATAAAGCTACCGGTATACATTAAATTGATATCATTGTTTGCTGCTTATATTGAGGATATTGAT
This sequence comes from Apium graveolens, assembly GCF_009905375.1. Classification (NCBI taxonomy): domain Eukaryota; kingdom Viridiplantae; phylum Streptophyta; class Magnoliopsida; order Apiales; family Apiaceae; genus Apium; species Apium graveolens. The sequence goes on from NC_133654.1 coordinate 44,442,646, forward strand.
TCCATCAGGAATAAACACAAACCAGTAGCATCATCTTCGCATGTTCTGGGGTACACCCAAATTAAAAATTGAAAAGAATTCTGAAAACTTAAAAGGTTCATGTGATCCTCAGTGGATAATGGCAAAACAAGAATACATTACAAGAGCCATTGATTACAGGAGTTTTGAAAGAGAAGCCAAAATAAATCCACTATTGCAGAGCACGATGACAATGACAGATATTTATAATCATTACTCAGAAACAGCGGCTTCTTCAGCTTCTTCCTTTGTAAAGTAGTCGTGCCTGAGAACATTGAGAATATTTTTCAGTCAGCACAAGAGGGATCCGTGAATAGATCATCCAATTCAAATAATCGAGCAACAAAGTTTTAATAAGGAGATCAATTGTATAATGTGGATAGAACATTATGCAACAATTCCTAAATTTGGAAACCGGATTTGTCTTACCGTATTTTTCGCGACAGCTGATAGACACCGGTCCCGAACATTGCAACATTTACACTAAAAAGGTTCCAATTTTTCTGCATTCCAAGACCAAATATATTTGAACAAAAAATTCGTCAGATGTCCTGCATTTAAACCAACATCAAAATGCTATACAAGAAATATTAGGTTTTGAGGAGCAAATAGTAGAGAGGCTCATCTACTGCAACAGCCTATTCCCAGATTAATAATGACAACTAAGCTGATAGTTTAGACAGGATAATAATAATTGACATGCTGAGTATGTATTGATCTATGGTGAGAACCTCTTATGTAATGACAAGGTCTTCCAAGTATCAACCTTATCCACGTCACTGACATCTCTCTCTGCAGGTTATCTTTTTCAGGTTATGTATTATTTCTCTTCCTAGATACATGAAGCTGCCAATGATGAAGTGCACAAATTCCTTACCTTGCAAAACAATATCTATTGTAGTAGGTATACTTTTTAACAGACATTCCTCGTAAACTAGAAAAACCAAATTCATTGTTCAAAATTTGAGCTGTTGAGCTTAAAATTATCATTATTTAATATATATAATTGTAATATTTTTTATAAATAACTAATACTCTTTTAAAATGGCAAGCACATTATATACCATGTGTATAAATATCAATGTTCTAAAAATTGCCCGATTAATCCTTAAAAAATATTTTACCAAATCAATTTTATCTGATAAATTGCTATGGATTATTCTTCAATGATATATTTATTATAAATAAGAATAATACATTAAATATCATTAAAATATTAAAATATATCCGACTATTGTTTCAATTAATCCCCCCCCTAGCCGAATAATTCCTGATTGGTACTTGAAGATTAGTTCCATTCTCAGTTTTACATTTTATACTAAATAAATAAAATATATGTACAATTATTGATGAATTTAAATTGATGTATTAACTTTTTATTATAAAAAATCATAAGTAAACAGCATAAAAGAGCTTCATTTTTGTTACACATCAAGCATGCCCACCTCCCCCTACGGTTTCTAAAACCCAAACCTTATGGGTTTGAAAATTAAAAGAACTCCAACCAAACACTAGGTATGAGTTTAACCCATTCCAAACCCACAACTTATACCAAAAGTTCACCAACCAAATGGCCCCTAACTCACACTTGTATTTGGAGATAAATCTATTAACAGATTTAGCTCTTACTAGTTCTGCAAAAGCTTATGCGCATAAACAATACAAAACATACCAACTATTATGTTAGGACCTGTCCAGGCCCGCTCTTTGGATATATATATATATAAAGAAACAAATTCTTTTATTGATAAACACACGCACACACAACTAGGTGGTATTCGAGAGACCACCCACTCTCCATAAACACACATAAGTCAATCTTATTTCTTCATGCCCCAAACACATGAATAGCTTCTCTATTTATAACTCTAACCTCAACTCATAATCCCTAAATTAAAGCTAGAATATTATTATTCCCACCAAATCCTCCCTCTCAAATCTCCATAACTGATGCACACACTAATTATTTATTATTCAGATTTGTAAATGATTTAATATTTAATATTTATTTAGTTTGGTTTGTTATGTTTCCTAACATATTATTGGTTGCAGCCAAATGTTCTTCAATTAAGTGCATTGAATATTTAATGCATTCCCTTTACACATTTCAAGTGAAAATACTAGTACAGCCGTGTACATACAACCCCCGGAACAGCAACCACAGTTTGGAGGGAAGGGGGAGAAAAGGACAAAGTACTAATGATTAAAAGGTGCAAGGGGAAAGACATCTTCTTACAGCTCCAGTGGAGAAATTTGGGAAGGGAAGAAAAAGTGATAGCAAATAAGGTAGAGTAACTGAGAAACGGTTATTCCAAATTGTCCCTCAAACAGTATATGACTATGAAAAGGTAGGCATTTTTAAATTGACAGAAGCTAGGTAAGAGAAATGGTAATAAATGAGCACTAAAATGTGCATTTTGTTTTATAAACTCCATTCGGATTCACTTCATGCCACATCAAGGTACCAGGTCATGGTCCACTGCCTCAAATTAATTTCCACCCTTAAATTTTGCATCAACAGAATTAGTCATTTAATTCATTAATTTCTTGTAAGTATGTTAAAGCTTTAGTCTCTAAGTTCCTCAAAAGAGTCTATTGTACCCCAAATCACTATATAAACTAGTTCCATAAAACTACACCGAAATAGATTATCATAAAACGAAATGTTCGATAAAATACTATCTACTGAAGCTTCTAATCAATCCATATGTCGCATGGCAACAAACGTATAGAAACTTCACATGCTTACTTGATAATACTGATTGCGCAACTTGTTAACATTTTGTTTGCCCACATTATATGATTGTAAATGGTTTCAGTACTGACATGTATTTTGCCAAATACTTACTAGTTAAAGAAAAGAGCTCATCTAGATTTTTGGGTAAAAAACTCTTAGAACCTAGAAACATCCTGGTGTAAAGCATTCAAATCAAGCATGAACTTTGAATCCTCAAAAAAAAAAATTAAAATAACAATAATCAGTGGGTATGCAAGGAGAAATTAGTAGACGGCATATACTGAAATCTAAAAGTTCCAATTTCGTGTGACATAGTGTGCAGATTTAATGGACACAGATTGATATCAAAGACGAGTCAGCAACATAAAATTTTCAGTTAAATTGTAATGACTGATACATCACTCAACAATCAACTCACCGGTGTGATTACAGTACTGTAGCGTGACCAGATAACTCCAGTGGCTGTAACCGCTGTATTAAGTATGAGAAAAAGAGAAAATGAAGTGAAGTTAGTAGCAATACTAAAATTATATTTTTAAATAGTCATTAACATTTCTAAAGAAGACTTATCCTATCTTAGTGAAATAGATGTTAAATTGTGTAAGCAATAAGATTGAACAACATACATTATCATAAGTTACAGCAAAAATTAAAAGCCGCAAAAGAAAAAAACTTTCTGATTACAAACATACCTATTTGCTGGGGATACGAAATATTTTCCGGTGGTTTAGCAAAATCAGCAATATTAGCTATGCTAATCCCCCACTTAAAAGTCGGTGCCCAAAAGTGAACTACATCAAAAAGACAAGAAGCTTACATATATATATATATATATATATTCGCAAATCACTTTCAACCTCATATACTAAAATATACTCCAATCTTAGTAACATCCGAATTTTTCACATAATCAGTCCACATAAAAGTACATTTCCGAAAAACAATTCCATTTCAACTCATCTAAATTAAACAAGCTAGTCAAGTACAAAACACCAAGTTTCAGATACCAAACAATAAAGGTCAACTGCAAATACCCTCAATTGCTCAGAATCTTCAAACCGAATTCATTTAAGCACGAAAACCAATTATAATTTCTCCTATATGCATCATATCTCTTTAAATGCATAGTGGGAATGTTTTAAAAACACCTATAAAGCATTCAATCTAGAACAACACTTTGACCTTTTACAAAATCATATACTCATGCCTAAATAGGTTTCATTTGCAAGAGATTGGATTTTGATAAACATATGTATACAAGATTGGATTTTGAGAAAAACCCATTATCATAAACTTGGATCTTTACCATTATCATAAACAAATTCATCAAATATTTGCATAGTTATATCAAATAATTGACGGAAAATGTATTATTAAGTTAAAGAAAAAAGAAAAATATAAACATGTAAGAGTAGAGAATTGAGAGAGACTTGTTTTAGGGCCAGCAGGATGATTCCATAGTGCTTGAAGCTTTGATGTCGCCATGAAATCTCTGTTGCTGTCTCTATCTCTCTCCTGAGTCCTATCTCTCTCCTCAATTTATATGCGCGAGATTATTAAAGTATCATCTTATATGTAAAAAAGGGGTTGTTACTTGTTATACTTTTTATTTTTTTATTTATTATATTTTAATTTTTCAAAAAATTCCGATTTAACGGATGAATTCCCGATCCATTTGATTTTTCAAATTTGATTAACCGTTAAATTTTTTTCTTTATCGGAGTATATATAATAATTTATTCAAACCTATATTCATTTAAATATGAATAATTATAAAATTTATGATAAAATAAATCTATATTTGTTAATAAATAACAAATATAATCCTAAAAATTATCAAAAATACTATTTATATATATAAACAAATGATCAAATAGAAACCGACCTTAAAATAAAAACTAAAAAAAACCCTTATTTGTTATGTACAACCTATTTGTGAATGACTTTTACTTAGCACAACTTTTCAAGTCCACAACCTTTTGCCTTTCCAAGCTTTAGATCTTCCAAACCTTTGGCTTTTCATTATCTTGTAACCTATGATTAGATGGCCTATATAAAGGTTTGTTTGTACATTGTTTACATACATGAATAAGATGAAGATTATCCTCTCCAAAGTTTCTCTCTAGAATCTAGTATATCTATTATATAAATATAACACGTTATCAGCACGACGTTCTTATATTTAGCGTTTCTGTTTTTCTGGTGGCCGGGAGTCGATCTTTTAAGGTACTTTATCTCCTTACTTCTTGTAACATGAAGTGCGTGCTAATACTAAATGTTCTGAGCACACATGCTGGTACTGGGTAGGCATCATACGCCATAAGTTTCATGTTCTTTATATGATGGTGTTATACCCAAAATTTGGCATTGGATTGACTCGGGTCAAACGCGGGCTAATTACAGTCAAATTCAGTATTGTGTTGTGAAAGTAAGGACGCGTCCAAGCTTACAGGACGCGCCTACTTGGGAAGGGATATGTTATGAGGCGAGAAGAGTGCATGGTCAAGGAAGGACGCGCCCAAGCTTTATGGACGCGTCAATATTTATGAAAGTGCTTGGCAGATGAAATCTTATGGTGATGGGTGCTTTAGGACGTGCCTACTTTAGCAAGGATGCGTCATTGAAAGTGAAATGTTGTGCACGATGGTTAGAGGGTACGGTGCAAGTCTAATAAGGTTAAGGACGCGCCCTATATTTTAGGACGTGTCATGTGACTTTACATGTTATAAGAAATGATTAGAGCAGAGTTGGATTTATGGAGGTTAGGACGCGCCCACTTGGTTAGGACGCGTCATGTGTCTGATATATATACTTTTGATGTTGAATTCAGGAAAAAGTTTGCATGGAGAGGAGCAATGGAGGATTATTTTTGCTAATGTATTTGTTGCAGGTACTCTCTGAAGAATTCCCTCCTTGAGACGGTCAAGGAGGGGGATGTCCGTGAAAAGCTTGAAGGCCTCTAGGGGTGTGCCTGATGATTGAAGGCCTCCTCCTGTATTCAACGGGTGTCCTCGTTGGGGATGCGGGGTTTAACTTTGGTGTGTGCTTTGGGAGCTCTGTTCTTGTATTCAACGGGTGTCCTCGTTGGAGAACTTTGGAGTCATCCTGCACTTTGCACCCAAGAGCTTGGGATCACCTGTCCTGCTATCTGGTGGGTTATCCTCATTCGGGGGACAGGGACGCGTCTGGCACTTGGGGTGAACCGTGGCTATACCTGCGTTCGTAAATCAAGGGAGATAGCTGTAGCGGAGTGTTATCCTTGCGCAGGGAGATGCACTATCCGTGAAGTCCTATGATTGCGGACGAGCCTTGGGCCTTTGCGGTTGGGCCTCATAGTTGGACATTCCTAAAGCTAGCAGAAGATGGATATCGGATGGGCTTCTATTGGGCTTAGGAGTAAGAAGTCTCAATGCATTAGACTTCTTGTTCTACAAGAACTACGTCAGGCTTGATCCCTATATAAAAGGGTACATAGGCACATTGAGAGGGTAAGAAGTTGAGAGCCGATAAGAGAGCCACCACTTACTCTGATCAATCTCAGCCTAAAACAACCATAAACCACCACACACCGCTTAAGTTTCCGGTAAAGAACCACCGTCACAGATCTTAGTTCCGGCGAGAAACCTCAATCTTTGTTGTTACCAGATTCCTCCGTCAATAAATTGGCGCTAGAAGGAGGGGCTGCTAATTAAGGTCGCAATCTTAGGAGGAAAAGATGTCTTACAATCGTGATGGAAGTTCTTATGATGGAAGTGACAGTAGGTCAGAAGGGGAAGGCGGGGGGCGCTATACTCGCCACGAACCTTACGTTCCCAGAGACATGGCGGATCCACCAAGGGCTCCGGATGTGGGGGGGACACCTCCAGTTCTCATCAGCAACGCTGATATATTGGAGCAATTATATCGCATGGGGGATACTCTTAACAGTTTTAACTCAAGACTGAACACGGTGGAGCGTCGAAAGACGAGGAGAGGTCGTCGTTTCCCCCGTCACGGTCATACCTTGGGGAAAGCCCCTGTAGTTGAGGGAGATACCCAGGGGAGCGGGGATAGCCCGCGAATCACTCCGCGGCGTTTGCAGTATTCTGATGATGTAGAACCTATTGTAGAGCTTGCGGATGAGGACACTGAAGGCAGAGAAAGACCTCACCTGGACAACCAGGTAGTGCCACACCCGCATAGGTCTGGACGTACGATGGACGAGCGTCGCCGTGCGGAGAACGCTCAAAGCCAAGACGAGGGAGGAAAGGATCTTTCAACCTTGAAGAAGAGGCTTGGCATAAGGTTGGAGGACGACGACTTGAGGATGTTGCTGGTAGAATGGCAAAAGGAAGGAAACGCCGGAGAAGCGAGGCCCCGTGATACGACGCGTGTGCCCCCCGCATTCCAAAGGGATGCCGGGGTGCGGCACCGCGAGCACGAGCGCGCCCCTCCGCGAGGAAGGCCCGAGAATTTCTACCGGGGATATCAGAGGAATGGACGAGGAAGAATGGGATATCAATACGGAAGAGCCCCTTACAATGGTAGGAGAGGTGGAGCGCACTCCGCTGGAGAAGCCCCCGCCGTTATTCCCGTAGCTTCTCACAGCATTACTGGTAATGGGTCTGGAGCGCGTCCTCATGACCAGGACGGCGGGCGAATTCAAGTAAGAATGCAGAACAATGATGAAATTCCGCGACACGGTCAAGGTGAACCTCGCGTACGGGAAAATGTACAGGACCAAAATGGTAACACGCCACCGCTGCAGCCTCAGGGCGAGGGGCGGCGAGATCCTCCGCCACACCCGGGAGGTAATCAAGGGGAATTTCAGCAAGTCGCAGAGCAACCCCAACAGCCTAATGTTCAAACCATTCCTGGGGTAGGGACGTTTAATGTGAACGACCTCAAGCGGTTACTCAACCATCTTGAGGGGGGAAGAGTAACGGCGACTGCGCAAGCTCCTTCTCCTTTTGCTGCTGTTGTGAGGGAGGCGCAATTGCCCGCGAGATACCGGAACACAACCAATGACTTGCGTTTCCACGGGAACTCTGATCCTGTGGAGTTCTTGGGGCGTTTTAACATTGAAATGGATGTATATCAAGTACCTGATTTGGCTCGATGTCGTCTCTTGGCAGCCACTTTCAGAGAAGGCGCTCAGCAGTGGTTCCAAAAGCTTGGTCCAGGTGTAATTACATCCTGGGAACAGATAAAAACTTTGTTTTTGACACAATTCCAAGCCGCGGTGAAGTACACACCACCTGTTACCACGCTGGCTAATGTGAAACAAAAGGAAGGAGAAAGTTTGACTTCGTATTTCAAGAGGTTTAACGCAGAATCTACTTTGGTGAGGGGTGCAACTGATGAAACGTTGAAAATATTGCTTATAGCTGGGTTGCGTGTGGGGACGGATTTCTGGAAACACCTACAAGGGAAGGACCCAGTGTCATTGGCTGATGTGCTCGCGCAGGCGGAGTCGTTCAAAGCAATCGAGCAGTCGCTTGCAGAAACAAAAAAGAATGATAATACCTATAACTCCAAGGGGCGATCCAAGAGAAGGGACAGATCCGTGAGCCCGGACTATCGGCGAAATGCCAGAAGCCCTAACAGGGTAAATGCTGTGAGCTCGCGAAGAGAATGGAGCCCACCATCGAACTACGAAAGAAGAGTCAGCAATTATACACCGCTGGCGGCGTCCATTGATCATATCTTCGAGGTAAATAAGGATAGGGGAATCTTCAAGAAGCCCGACCGTCTAACTTCATGGCAAAGCAGAGATAAAAAGAAGTACTGTGACTACCATGAGTCTACTGGCCATGACACCCACGAGTGTCGTCATTTGCGGGATGAGATTGAGGAATTGATCAAGGCTGGACACCTGGGAGAATGGATTGACAAGGTGAAGCGACGCAGGGGACTTGATGACAAGGGTAAAGATGAAAGGCAGCCCCCGCGGGCAGAGGATGTTGAGAAAACAGCAGAGGTCAAGTTTCAGAGGGCCGGCAGTATTAGGGCAATTTTCGGAGGACACCCTTTTGTTGGCGATAGTAATCGAGCACTGGAAAGAAACGCGAGAGAAGCGAGACATCCACCGCTCACCAACATCCACAGCTTGGAAGACAGACCCCCGAAGGTCTTTAAGGGGGAGTCCGCTGATATTACATTCAAGGAAAAAGAATCTAGGTGGGTGCATCATCCTCACAACGATGCGCTGGTGATTACCATGCTTATTGGGGTAATGAACGTACATCGAGTTTTCTTGGATAATGGGAGTTCTACAAACATCTTGTACTACAGCACCTACAAAAAGCTGGGTTTCCCAGATAGCGACATGTATTTCGAAGATGCACACGTCTATGGCTTTACTGGGGAAGCTGTGAGAGTTATGGGTTCGGTCAGGCTTCCCGTCACGCTCGGGGAAGGAGCTTTGTCGGTTACTCAAATAATAGATTTCAAGGTGCTAGATCAGGATTCCGCGCACAATGTGCTGGTCGGCAGACTTTGGTTGCGAGCGTTCAGGGTGATAACATCGATACACCACTTGATGATAAAATTCCCAACGCCAAACGGAGTTGGCAGTCTGAGAGGGTCACAGTATGAGTCGCGCGACTGCTATCACAAGGCTGTCAAGGAATTTCGCAGAAGAAGGTATGAAGGGAAAGGTCTCCCATTCGAAGATATAGAAGATATTCATACAAAACCGAGTGGAGAGGTCCATGCCCACTATTTTATTGAAAACCCCAGGAAGGAAGAAACCAATACCTCTGGAAACTCTTTTGTGACGCAGGCACGTGTTTCGAAAATCCGTAGTGTAGAAGAAGTGGTGGTGAGTCATACAGAGGGAATCATACAGAAAGAGGTTAACGGGGAAAAGTTGGAAGGAAGAAGTGAGATTTTGCAAGGTCTCGGCAATAACTTCAAGGTTGATGCTCCTCAAAAGAAGGATGCGCCCTTGAATGAAGTTGAGGTTGATGCTCCTCCAAACGAGGACGCGCCCTCAGATGAAAAAGTGGAAGTTGAAGACCCCCGAGACTTTGATTTCGATCTGGATCCCAGGATCCCTATGCCCACCGAAAAAACGGGACCGGCCGAAGACACAATATCTATTCCGGTTGATAAAAATGACCCAAGCAAGGTTTTGAAAGTGGGATCTCAGTTGGATGATGAGATGAGAGGAGATCTTACCCGCTTTCTAATCGCAAATCTTGATGTTTTCGCATGGAGTCATTCAGATATGATAGGGATCGACCCGGAGGTAATGTGTCACCGTTTGAATATCCTTCCGAATTGCAAGGGCATACGTCAGAAACGCCGCCCAGTAAGTGGAGAAAGGGCGATAGCATTAAAAGAAGAAGTAGACCGGTTGTTGGAGGTGGGGTTGATCAAAGAATCGTTCTACCCCGAATGGCTTGCAAATCCAGTACTGGTGAAGAAACCGAATGAGAAGTGGAGGACATGTGTGGATTTCACGGATCTCAATAAGGCCTGTCCAAAGGATAGCTTCCCGCTGCCAAGAATCGATCAGTTGGTGGACGTGACGGCGGGGCATGCGTTGTTGAGTTTTATGGATGCATACTCCGGATACAATCAAATTCCGATGTATGGCCCCGATCAAGAACATACATCCTTTATTACGGACAGGGGGTTATACTGTTACGTAGGAATGCCGTTTGGTTTGATTAATGCTGGCGCAACCTACCAGCGATTGGTAAACATGATGTTCAAAGATCAAATCGGGAGAACCATGGAAGTGTATGTGGACGATATGCTGGTGAAATCTGAGGTGACGACTGGCCATATCAAACACCTGATGGAGATGTTTAATATTTTGAGGAGGTTTCGTATGAAATTAAATCCGCAAAAATGTGTGTTCGGCGTGGAGTCGGGCAAGTTTCTCGGGTTCATTGTCAACCACAGGGGAATTGAGGCCAACCCCGCGAAAATCAAGGCATTATTGGATATGAAGTCGCCTACCAATGTGAAACAGGTGCAGAGTTTGACTGGGAGAATCGCCGCGTTAAATCGATTTGTTTCCAAGTCGTCTGATAGATGCAAGGAGTTTTTCAAGGCGATTAAATTAGATGGGAAAGACTTTGTATGGACGTCAGAATGTGAAGAGGCTTTCAAAAGAATCAAGGAGCAACTAGGACATCCTCCCATGTTGTCAAAGCCGTTGGATGGGGAAAATCTAATATTGTACCTCGCAGTGTCTGAATATTCGATCAGTGCAGTTCTGGTAAGAGAGGAAGATGGGCAGCAATCACCAGTGTACTACGTGAGCAAGCGGTTACACGACGCTGAAACTCGCTACACAAATATGGAGAAACTGGTTTACGCCCTGATTCTTGCGTCAAGAAAATTGCGACCGTATTTTCAAGCCTATAGAGTTGAAGTTCGTACAGCGTACCCGCTGTGACAGTTCCTGCACAAACCAGAGTCATCAGGCAGAATGCTGAAATGGGCTGTGGAGTTGGGACAGTTTGATTTGGAATATGTGCCTCGAACAGCGATAAAAGGGCAAGCCTTAGCCGATTTCTTGTTGGAATTTGATTCTGAAATTGATGATAAAGCCTTGGTAATGCTATATCCACCTCATGCCGAGGAGTCTTTGGAGGAGTTTCCGCATCCTTGGTGGATCTTGCATGTGGATGGGGCGGTTAACAATGGAGGAGCAGGTGCGGGTATAGTACTTGTGTCTCCGGAAGGCCACCACCTGATGAGCGCAATTCATTTCAAGTTTTATGCAACTAATAATGATGCGGAGTATGAGGCGCTGATTAATGGCCTGAAAATCGCTCTGGAAATGGGGGTGCGAAACTTAATTACAAAAAGTGACTCAGAGTTGGTAGTGAATCAGGTAAATGGGGGATTTCAAGCGCGAGGCCCGCGAACAGAATTGTACTTGAGATGTGCACAGTGCTTGATTGGAATGTTCAAAGAAGTTAGATTGGAATGCGTTCCGCGGGAGAAAAACAGTAATACGGATGCTTTGGCAAAAATGGGGTTGCAACAAGAGGCTGTTTTGTTAGGATCCATTCCTCTTGAAATCCAGGAGGTTCCTAGCATCCCAGAGATAGAAACAATACATGTGGATGAGGCTCCCAAGGAAACATGGATGACGCCCATTCTAGCTTACATTCGCAAGGGAACACTCCCCGAGGATAAGTTTATGGCTCGTCGACTCCGTTATCAAGCCGCAAGATATGTGATATACGATGAAGTCCTATACAAGAGAGGGTTCAACCAACCTCTACTCAGGTGTGTTGAAGAAGAGGAAGGAAATTACATCCTAAGAGAGGTGTATGAAGGAATCTGTGGCAATCACTCGGGGGGTAGCTCGTTGGCAATGAAAGTGTTGCGCCAAGGGTATTATTGGCCTACAATGAGAGAAGATGCTACGAATTTCGTCAAGGCATGTGATCGCTGCCAGCGCTTTGCAAACTACTCGTCTATACCGGCTACACTCTTGACGCCTATGGCAAGTCCATGGCCATTCGCCATGTGGGGAATTGATCTTATCGGAGAATTGCCAAAAGCTAAAGGAGATGTCAAGTATGCAGTGGTTGCGGTCGATTACTTTACTAAATGGGCGGAATCTATGCCACTGGCTACTATCACCGCAAAGAAAATCAGGGATTTCGTTTTCAATTCAATCGTATGTAGGTTTGGAATCCCTTACAAGCTTGTCTCCGACAATGGAAAACAGTTTGATAGCAAGGAGTTGCGGCAGCTATGTGAGGAGTTGAGAATTAAGAAGGAGTTTGCGGCGGTCTATCATCCTCAAAGCAATGGACAAACAGAAGCTGTTAACAAAATAATAAAGCATACCCTCAAAACCAAGCTGGAGGAACGTAAAGGGAATTGGCCTGAAGAACTCCCGAAGGTGATGTGGTCATACAATACTACGCCGCGATCTACTACGGGAGAAACGCCGTTTATGCTGACTTACGGCTACGAAGCTATGGTCCCCGTGGAAGTTGGATCGGGATCACTTCGCAGGGATTGTTACGGGAAAGAAGACGCTGAGGTTAATCAAAGGCTTCATTTAGATCTCTTAGAGGAGACGAGGGAAAATTCTCAGCTAAGGCTAGCAGCATATCAGCAGCGCGCCGCAAGGTATTATAACAAGAAGGTAAAAGGACAGTTGCTGAAGGTGGGGGATTTGGTACTTAGGAAGGTGATGCCCAATACAAAGAACCCCCAACATGGAGTGTTTGGAGCTAATTGGGAAGGACCGTACAGAATAAAATCTATCCTGTGGAAGGGGACTTATCACCTTGAAGATATGGACGGGAAGCTAGTTCCGCGAGCTTGGAATGCGGAACATCTCCGGAAGTATCACCAGTAAGGCGTGGCTTTGGCCCCTTGCATATGTCTTTTATCATTTTGGTTTATGCTCAGTTTATAGGCTAGAATTAAATAAATTCCTCTTAGCCTAGGGGGGTAGTGCATGTACTACTTACCTTGGGACTAGTTGAAGGGTCATTTTTTGGAAATAATTTCCCCACAGAGCATAGTAGCCGTGGGACTGGTGCACTTTTGACATCAGAGCGCATTATAAATAATATTTAATAAAATTTTGAAACTTTCCTAAGGGATATTTGCTCAGTTTGCTTGGTCTCATGACGCGTCCTAAATGTAGGACGCGCCCTAAGTTAGGGTTTTATATAATGAAACTCAAGACAAAATGTACTATTTTCGAGGACGCGCCCAAGTTATCTTGGTTGATGCTCCTTTAGACTAGGTGTTAATGTGATATTGACAACAAAAAAAAAGAAAAAAAAAAGAAAAAAGAAAAAGTGCTTGTCAAAGACGCGTCCTACGTGAAGGATGATTTATTTTTGATCAAAGGAGAGGCGCGTCTTGATTGATAGTTCTATATGGATATTAACTGAAGTAGTGGCTGCTAAAAGGAACAATAGAACTTGAGTAAAAACAGTTAGGATGCGCCCCATCGTGCCTTGTGCATTGGTTAAACACACAAGTACGATGTATTGCCGTGCTCATGAACTTTCCAAAACAAACAAAGACGCGTCCAACTAGAGAGGACGCGCCCACAATGGATATTTGCTTGACAAGAGAAAATGATAACAAATTAGTCAAAGGAGACGCGCCCTAAACACCAGGCGCGCCCATGTAAATGATTGAGAAAAGTGCAAGTGAATGGAGGTCAAAAATAGTTTTTACAACTTGCAAGGCTTCAAAGGGCCTGCGCCTTTAAAGAGTTTAGAAAAAGTACATGAAAAACATAAGACGCGTCCTAGGCAGGAGGTGCGTCTTGGGGCTTGTCCTGGTCATTTGCAGGGGAAAGCTGAGTTTGGAGTGGAGCAAGTTCAGGGGACGCGTCCTCTTCCTCTAAGCCTAGGAAAATCCTTTTGTTCTTGATGGATTCTGCAGCCCTGACCCTGAAATCGTTTACCCATATCTGGGTATCTGCATCAAACTTTGAGAATGTATACTCTGGGTCGTTGGCAATGAACCCAGAGCACCATTCTTCAAATCCAGCCTGGAAGCCATGCTGATAAACCAGTTTTTTCTCCTCTGTCCATCCATGCAGCCTATCATCATTCAGGATGTCAAGCTCCAGCTGCATGGTGGAGTTCAGGGCGATGACGCTGTCCATTTGCTTTTCCATTGCATAGACATTGCCTTCCAAAACAGCTTTTTCTGTTTCTAGACGCGTCCTCTCGCCCTCCAGGCGTCTGATTTCAACATCTTTTTCTTTGGTGAGCAGGGCAATGTGTTTTTCCAGGGATTTGACCTTGTCTTCGGCCTGGCTCTTTGCAGTGTCTGTAACAGCAAGACGCGCCCTAAGCCTGGCAGCCATGTTAGCGCTCTGCCTAGCATGCAGGTGAAGCTCGGCTGTAGCCTTGACCATGGCCTCCTCTGTTTGTTGCTCGGTCCTGAAGGTCCAACCTCTCACTTCGTCCTCAGAAAAATCACCCATTGAGGACGTGCCCAGATATCTGAGAACAAAGGACTGATCATCAGGAACAGTTTTTTGACGCTTTGAGGGCGCGTCCTCTACCTTCTCAGGAATGTCAGACATGGTAGTGTCTATTATCTTTGGTGGAGGAGAAGGAGTTGCAACAGGAGGTGGGGTTTTTGCCTTTGGATCAACTTTTGTAGGAGCCTGTTTCCTTGCCCTTAGTTTTTTAGAAGCCCCAATTGCGAATCCTTTGGGGAGTGAAGCCATATCTGCGGTACAAACATAAAAAGGAATTAATTATGTACAAAAGACGCATCCTGAAAGTAGGACGCGCCCATAACGTGATATAAAAATCTATATGCAGGACAGATATAGATGAATGCAAAGAGGTATAAATGGGTGTGAGAATGACGCGTCTTAAAGATGTGATACGTATTACCTAAGAGGCACGCCAGGGGGGTTAGGACGCGTCCAAGGTGATAATGCATATATAAAGTAACGCTTATAGGTCAGGCTAAATATGACGCGTCCTACAGCCGTGACGTGTCTTATATGTAATGATTTCTTACCTTGCTCTAAATCCACTTTCTTGTTGACGTCTGGCTAAATAATTTCTGTGGCTTGGAGCCCTTTGGATTTTTCAGAAGCGGTGAGGACGGGTTTCCCATTGTGGAAATCTCGAAATTTGCAGAGAGAACCCACTCGTGGGGACAAAGCTCCTATTTTCTTCAAATTCTCCTCGGTAATCATATCTTTGAGGTTGAAATGTTTTTCAGCATACTGCAAAACCTTCTCTGCTCTCTTCTTCTTCTTTCCTGTAAGCTCTTTCTGGGTCCTTTTGTCTAAAAGAGGGGATGATAGGTTACAACAAGGAAAATAAAGAAAAGGATTATAAAAGAGAAGGCGCGTCCTGAAGGGGAGGACGCGTCCAGAGCGTTGAACTCACTTGGTTCCAAATTGAAGCGAACGCGCGTCCTTTTGACGTCATAAATATAGAAAAATGGTTCCTTCCAGTCTCTCTCGTGGCTGATTTTGCCTTCATTGAATCCTTTGTTGTTCAACCATTTGTTGACTACCAGAAAATGGTATCCGGGAATTGATTTCCTGATGCTGTAAAAGAAGCTGAACTTTTTCATTGAGGGCGCGCCCAGCCTCAAGTTATGATACATAATGTATAGAGCCCAGGCTAGTTTGTATGAATTTGGTGATAGTTGGACTGGAGCCACGTCGTACCATTTCAAAATTCTCTTAATGTATGGATGCAAGGGCGCGCCCACGCCTAGGGAAATCAGCTTTGGAGTAAGCACCATTCGGGGGATCCTTTGATTCCCGATGTTAAAAATGTGTGGCCTCATAGTTCGAAGAGGGCGCGCCCAGATGCCCTCCATGTCATAGTACTTCATGTGCCATTGAATTTCCTAGTCGGTTGCAGTTGAGTCAAGAGCTACGCATGCCAGCTTACCCTCTCTTTTCCTTCTGACATTCTTCTCTGCTTCAGTAAGGGTACCGAGCCTCACCCAGTCACAATCTATTTCAACATCTGAAGGTTCCCAATGCTCTAGGGGAGGATCAGATTTTTGAGGAGATATGGGGTACATTTCAGGGTCAGGAATCCTTCTTTCGAATTCACTTACACTGTGTGAGGACGCGACCCCAGAAGATGACACGTCCTGTGTGTTTGACGCGTCCATATCAGAAATAGCCATTCCTTGGGGTTTTTGGCTTGTAGTAGGGATAATTTCGTCGTCCGTCCAATCTTCGATGGCGGCCCTTGAATGGAGAACTGGAGTTCTTTGCCTTTTAACTCCCTTCTTTTCCATTCTTGAAATTATGGGAACATGGTCCATGGAATCAGAGCTGGAATCAGACATTATTGAGTTTTTTGATTTGAGGGAACGGAAGACGCGTCTTTCTGCTCTAAGGAAGGAATTTGTCCTGTGGATGTTGGGAAAGTCGGGTTTAAAAGCTATCAGATGTGGGGAGTAGATTCCGAGGCATTTGTTGAGGGCTTTGAATGGATGAAATGGTGAGAAGAAGGACGCGTCCTCCAGCTGCAAAAGAATGAATAAAAAATTTGAGGACGCGTCCATTTTTTAAAAAAAATAAAAAAAAAGGAAAAAGAAAGGATACTGGAAAGGCGTGTCCTAAAAATCTACCGCAGTTGGTGTGCTACAATGACGCGTCCTAATAAACCTTTGGCCCTATATACCTTTGTTTGGGACAGCTTAAACATGTCTTGAATTAGGAGATAAAGGACGTGCCCTATAGGGAGGACGCGTCCAACATGATTATAATCGTGGAATGTTAATCGACTGTTAACAATTTGGGGGAAATATGATGGAATCCTAGAAATATGTAATTGGAAGATCAGGGAAGCTAAACGTGTTATATTGACCTATACATACATATATACATACAAATGAACATGAAGGACAATTCATATGGACAAAAAGCATATGAACGGTTTCTTGCTCATTAAAATCAATTTATTTGGCCAAATAAAGAAATAAGAGGAGATTTATGTACCTTTTGAGTTGAGGAGTGGATTGAGCTAAAGAAGTAGGGAAATGGTTGGATAAATCGCCGGAACTTAGACCTCGAAACTCCTGCTTGAAAAGGCCGCAATGGCGGTTGTGCGAGAGAGAAAAAGAATGGTGTTGGTGGTATGGTGCAATTAGGGTATTTATAGAAGAAGGACGACTCTAAGGATGACAGCTGTACACCACATGCGGAAGTTGAAAGTGAGACGCGTCTTCCTGTCATGACGTGTCCACATATTTTGAGCCAAATTTCGCTTGGAAAGAAATTCCAATTTTGTTTTTAACTGCAAATGGAATTTGGGGGGTAGTTGTTATACCCAAAATTTGGCATTGGATTAACTCGGGTCAAACGCGGGCTAATTACAGTCAAATTCAGTATTGTGTTGTGAAAGTAAGGACGCGTCCAAGCTTACAGGACGCGCCTACTTGGGAAGGGATATGTTATGAGGCGAGAAGAGTGCATGGTCAAGGAAGGACGCGCCCAAGCTTTATGGATGCGTCAATATTTATGAAAGTGCTTGGCAGATGAAATCTTATGGTGATGGGTGCTTTAGGACGTGCCTACTTTAGCAAGGATGCGTCATTGAAAGTGAAATGTTGTGCACGATGGTTAGAGGGTACGGTGCAAGTCTAATAAGGTTAAGGACGCGCCCTATATTTTAGGACGTGTCCTGTGACTTTACATGTTATAAGAAATGATTAGAGCAGAGTTGGATTTATGGAGGTTAGGACGCGCCCACTTGGTTAGGACGCGTCCTGTGTCTGATATATATACTTTTGATGTTGAATTCAGGACAAAGTTTGCATGGAGAGGAGCAATGGAGGATTATTTTTGCTAATGTATTTGTTGCAGGTACTCTCTGAAGAATTCCCTCCTTGAGACGGTCAAGGAGGGGGATGTCCGTGAAAAGCTTGAAGGCCTCCAGGGGTGTGCCTGATGATTGAAGGCCTCCTCCTGTATTCAACGGGTGTCCTCGTTGGGGATGCGGGGTTTAACTTTGGTGTGTGCTTTGGGAGCTCTGTTCTTGTATTCAACGGGTGTCCTCGTTGGAGAACTTTGGAGTCATCCTGCACTTTGCACCCAAGAGCTTGGGATCACCTGTCCTGCTATCTGGTGGGTTATCCTCATTCGGGGGACAGGGACGCGTCTGGCACTTGGGGTGAACCGTGGCTATACCTGCGTTCGTAAATCAAGGGAGATAGCTGTAGCGGAGTGTTATCCTTGCGCAGGGAGATGCACTATCCGTGAAGTCCTATGATTGCGGATGAGCCTTGGGCCTTTGCGGTTGGGCCTCATAGTTGGACATTCCTAAAGCTAGCAGAAGATGGATATCGGATGGGCTTCTATTGGGCTTAGGAGTAAGAAGTCTCAACGCATTAGACTTCTTGTTCTACAAGAACTACGTCAGGCTTGATCCCTATATAAAAGGGTACGTAGGCACATTGAGAGGGTAAGAAGTTGAGAGCCGATAAGAGAGCCACCACTTACTCTGATCAATCTCAGCCTAAAACAACCATAAACCACCACACACCGCTTAAGTTTCCGGTAAAGAACCACCGTCACAGATCTTAGTTCCGGCGAGAAACCTCAATCTTTGTTGTTACCAGATTCCTCCGTCAACAGATGGCTCACTTGTTTTCTGTAATGCATATGTAATTACTTGTCCTTAGCATACAAATACATGACATGTGCGCCATGGTTTTCTTGGCTTGTGAATCACAAGTGACATGTGGTGGTGTAGCTTTTAAACTTGTTCATTTAATTTTTTGTATATATGTTTTGGGGTCTTCCTTTTGCTTTTGACTACCAGAACCTACTGCCTTTTCCTTTAGTTGGTGGAGTTGGATTTAGATTTGGTAACTCATTCACTCTTATGTTTGTACTATGGACTCAACGATTATGGTTCCTGCAGTTTTTATAGTCTTATTATTTCCTATTATTTTCTAACTGTGTTATGATAATTAAGGTGAATATATAATTTTATTATATGTTCTGTATAAAATATTTTATTCCACTTATTTATTAGTGTTCTTATCATCTTTGTTATAATTTGCTATTGTTTCATATGATTTTTCTTTTAAATATAATTATTTTAAATATTTGTGATTTAAAAAAAAATGTATTTGTAATAGATTAATGTGCACATACTTGTCCCGTATTTTTCTGAACCAAGTGTATAACATATTTTTAGTATGTACATTATGTTTACTTGGTAATATATTTTAGTGACATGTTTGATCCTTTTATACCATGCATATAAATTCTGGTGTATTTTTAAATATTAAACCGAGGTTTATTAAAATTGTTATTCTCTTATTTTGATCTTTTTCTGCATAATATACCTTGTACGTAGCTTTTGCCATGTTAAGGATTTTATTTATATTAAATTGATATGCCTATTTTTAAACTTATACACGCATTTGGTTGTCAATTTTTTGTTATTTTGTGAATATATGCTTACTTATTAACAACAATGGCTCGTGTATGAATGTGTATTCTTTAATACGTGTTTGCTTTCATGAATTTAATTTAATTATATTTTTGTAGAAAGAAAAATGTCAAATCTCACGAAACTTGAATTCAACGCACTTGATATCACCGACAATAATTATTTAACGTGGATTCTTGATGCTGAAATCCACCTTAATGCTATAAGTCTTGGAGATACCATAAAGGAAGGAAATGTGAAAACTGAGCAAGAAAAGGCAAAAACCATGATATTCCTTCGACATCACCTTCATGAAGGCTTGAAAATTGAATACTTGACTGTTAAGGATCCGTTAAACCTTTGGTATGATCTAAAAGAGAGATATGATCATCAAAAAACTGTGATACTCCCTAAGGCTCGCTATGATTGGCTACACTTGCGCTTGCAAGATTATAAAAGTGTAAGCGAGTACAATTCAACAATGTTCAAAATCACTTCTCAACTGAAATTATGCGGTAAAAATGTAACCAATAAAGATATGCTGGAAAAGACTTATTCCACTTTTCATGCCAACAATATGCTCCTGCAGCAGCAATATCGTGAACGAGGGTTCACGAAATATTCTGAACTTATTTCTGTCCTGCTTCTTGCTGAGCAAAATAATGAACTTTTGATGAAAAATCATCAAGCTCGTCCAACTGGTTCCACACCATTCCCTGAAGTGAATGCTGTTACTAATATTGATTTTGGACGAGGACGTGGATTTGGACGAGGCCGTGGACATGCCCGTGGACGTGGTTTTGGGCATGGTCGTGGTCATAAATATCGAAACTTCTCAAATTTTAAAAGGAAGCCTCACCACCAAAAGTGGATAAAGAATGAGGAAAAGCCTAAGGTAAATATGATGGGTCAAAGGGTTGAAAGCATTTGTAATCGTTGTGGAATGAAAGGGCACTGGAGTAAAACATGTCGTACCTCCAAACACCTTGTTGATCTCTACCAAGCTTCTTTAAAAGGTGTTGAGACTAATTTTACTGAGCAACATGATCCTCTGGGTCTTTCCCAGCTTGAAACTCACCTTGGTGGAGATAATCAAATTGATCCACTCAACTCTACTCACATGGAAGTGTCTGATTTCTTTGGAGATGGCAATATGGAGGTGGCCAAATTTGCCGGTGATGATGCCAATTAAATAAAAGGCCTTGTTTTATTTTATTAAGTGTTTATGTATTTACGGATGAACTATAAACTTTTTGCTTGATCTGTTGCTTAATTTCAAATCAATGGAATGTTATGAGATATTTTATTTTCTAATTTTGCTTTATTTTTGTGAAGAACATGGCTAGCAGCCTCTCATCATATGTCATAAAAGATGAGGAATCACTTTGCTTAGCAGACAGTGCAACACACGCAATCCTAAAAAATCAAAAATATTTTTCGCATCTAAAGTTAGCTAAAGCTAATGTGAACACCATATCTGGTGCATCAGATCTTATTGATGGCTCTGGAGTGCAAATATAGTGTTACCTAATGGAACACGACTTACTATTGATGATGCAATGTTTTCCATCAACTCAAAAAGAAATCTTTTGAGTTTCAAAGATATACGTAAAAATGGATATCACATAGAGACAACAAATGCAAATGATGAAGAATTTTTATATATCACATCAGTTGTCTCAGGGGTGAAGCAGCTAATTGAAAAGCTCCCCTCATATAAATCTGGATTGTATTACACCTTCATAAATCCAGTTGAATCATATATGGTGGTGAACAAAAAATTAGAGGACCCAACTAATTTTATGATGTGGCATGATCGTTTAGGCCATCCGGGTTCAACAATGATGCGAAGAATTATAGAAAACTCAAATGGACATCCTCTCAAGAACAAAATTGTTCCTTTATCTAAAGATGTCCCTTGTATTGCTTGTTTTCAAGGAAAATTGATAACTAGACCATCTCATGTGAAAGTTTCAATTGAATGCCCAAAATTCTTGGAGCGAATACAAGGAGATATATGTGGACCAATTACCCCATCTAGTGGGCCATTTCAGTACTTTATGGTACTCATTGATGCATCAACACGATGGTCACATGTTAGTTTATTGTCCACTCGTAATGTTGCTTTTGCATGACTCCTTACTCAAATAATTCGGTTAAGAGCACAATTCCCTGATCATAATATAAAGAAAATAAGATTGGACAATGCAGGGGAATTTACATCCCAATCTTTTAATGATTATTGTATGTCGATTGGGATTGAAGTGGAACATTCTGTTGCCCACGTACACACTCAAAATGGTCTGGCCGAATCTTTCATCAAAAGGCTACAACTGATTGCTAGACCTTTACTTATGAAAACGAATTTACCAAATTCTACTTGGGGACATGCGATTTTACATGCGGCTTCTTTGGTTCGGTTACGACCGACCTCTTATCATCAATATTCTCCTATGCAACTTGTAAATGGTACAGAACCGAATGTCTCTCATTTAAGAGTTTTTGGGTGCGCAGTTTATGTTCCGATATCCCCTCCCCAACGAACAAAAATGGGACCCCAAAGAAGATTAGGGGTATATGTTGGGTTTGACTCCCCCTCAATTATTAAATATTTGGAGCTCATGACTGGTGATTTATTCAAAGCAAGATTTGTCGATTGTCAATTTGATGAGATAGTTTTTCCTGCATTAGGGGGAGATAAGATAAAATATGAAAAAGAAAAGCAAGAAATTTTATGGAATGCAGCATCCCTTTCTCATTTTGATCCTCGTACAAATTAATGTGAACTTGAAGTTCAAAAGATTATCCACCTACAAGAAGTCGCAAATAGATTGCCTGATGCATTTACTGATGTCAAGAATGTGACAAAGTCACACATACTAGCTGTTAATGTTCCTTGTAAAATTAAACTTCCTGAAGAAGATAATAAAATCATGCTAGCAAATGAGTTTAAAGCACGCCAGAAACGTGGTAGACCTATTGGATCCAAGGATAAAACTCCAAGAAAAACAAGGAAATTTGATAAGGAAGTTGGTGCATCAAATGACATCATAGAATTGATCACTGAAGAGACGTCTTCTAAGGATGATCAAACACCTGAAATTGTTGACAATGAAGAGATCTCGATAAATTATGTCATTTCAGGAAAGAGGTGGAACAGAAAAGAAATTGTCATGGATGATATATTTGCATATGCAGCTGCACTTGACATTTCTGAAAAAATCGAGGATCATGAACCTAGATCGATCTATGAATGTAAAAGAAGAAATGATTGGTCAAAATGGAAAGAAGCTATTGAAGCAGAACTGAAATCACTTGAAAAACGCCAAGTTTTTGGACCTATTGTCCAAACACATGCAGGTATAAAACCCGTCGGATATAGATGGGTATTTGTGCATAAAAGAAATGAGAAAAATGAAATTGTGAGATACAAGGCACGCCTTGTTGCTCAAGGCTTCTCACAAAGACCGGGAATCGATTATGAAGAAACTTATCCCCCGGTAATGGATGCAACAACATTCAGATTTTTAATAAGTTTATCAATTCTAGAGGAGCTCCGAATGAATTTAATGGATGTTGTAACTGCCTACTTATATGGATCACTCGATAGTGACATTTACATGAAAATCCCTGATGGATTAAAAATGCCTGAAGCATATAGTTCAAGACCCCGAGAGATTTACTCAATTAAATTACAGAGATCATTATACGGATTGAAACAGTCGGGTCGTATGTGGTACAATCGTCTCAGTGAATATCTTTTGAAATATGGATATACTAATAATGTAATATGTCCATGTGTTTTTATTAAAAGGACAAAATTGGGGTTTACTATTATTGCAGTATATGTTGATGATTTAAACATCATTGGAACCCCAGATGAACTTCATGAGACGATTGGATATTTGAAAAGAGAGTTTGAAATGAAGGACTTGGGTAAAACAAAACTCTGTCTTGGTTTTCAAGTTGAACATTTATCTAAAGGAATCTTTGTCCACCAGTCATCATATACTGAAAAGATTCTTAAACGGTTTATTATGGAAAAGGCATATCCTGTGAGTACACCTATGGTTGTACGATCCTTAGAAAAGAATAAGGATCCATTTTGCCCAAGAGAAAAGGGATAAGAACTTCTTGGTCCTGAAGTACCATATCTTAGTGCCATTGGTGCACTAATGTATCTTGCCAATTGTACACGTCCTGATATTGCATTTTCTTTTTCAAATTTTATCTTATCTCCCCCTAATGCAGGAAAAACTGTCTCATCAAATTGACAATCGGCAAACCTTGCTTTGAATAAATCACCAGTCATGGGCTACAAATATTTAATAATTGAGGGGGAGTCAAACCCAACATATACCCCTAATCTTCTTTGGGGTCCCATTTTTGTTCGTTGGGGAGGGGATATCGGAACATATCCTGTGAGTACACCTATGGTTGTACGATCCTTAGAAAAGAATAAGGATCTATTTCGCCCAAGAGAAAAGGGAGAAGAACTTCTTGGTCCTGAAGTACCATATCTTAGTGTCATTGGTGCACTAATGTATCTTGCCAATTGTACACGTCCTGATATTGCATTTTCTGTTAACCTTTTGGCAAGACATAGTTCTGCTCCAACTCGAAGACATTGGACTGGTGTGAAACAAATATTTAGATATCTTCGAGGAACAATGGATATGGGTTTGTTTTATTCTAAAGACTCAAAAGTGGAATTAGTTGGTTATGCAGATGCAGAATATCGGTCTGATCCACACAAAGGGAGATCTCAAACAGGTTATGTATTTACATATGGTGATACCGCAATATCTTGGCGGTCTACAAAGCAGACTCTTGCAGCAACCTCTTCAAATCATGCTGAATTATTGGCATTACATGAAGCTAGTCGGGAATGCATGTGGCTAAGATCTTTGGTCCATTATATTCGGGAATCATGTGGTCTTTTAGTCAATAAAGGAAGCCCTACTGTTTTATTTGAGGATAATGAAGCATGCATCACTCAGGCTCGAGAAGGTTACATTAAAGGAGATCGAACAAAGCACATTGATCCAAAGTTCTTCTTCACCCATGAACTTCAGCAACGAGGTGAAATTGATGTTTGTCAGATTCGATCATGTGAAAATCCAGCAGATTTGTTCACAAAAGCACTTCCTACATCTTCCTTCGAGAAAATGATACACAAGATTGGAATGCGTAAACTCCGGGATATATTGAAATGAGGGGGAGATATGATATTTCTTTTACATTACATTATGTACAACACATGTACTACATGTACTCTTTTTCCTTCACTAGGATTTTTTTCCCATAGGGTTTTTCCTAGTAAAGGTTTTAATGAGGCATGTTGTTCGTATAAGTCATTCAAGGGGGAGTGTTATGTACAACCTATTTGTGAATGACTTTTACTTAGCACAACTTTTCAAGTCCACAACCTTTTGCTTTTCCAAGCTTTAGATCTTCCAAACCTTTGGCTTTTCATTATCTTGTAACCTATGATTAGATGGTCTATATAAAGGTTTGTTTGTACATTGTTTACATACATGAATAAGATGAAGATTATCCTCTCCAAAGTTTCTCTCTAGTTTCTAGTATATCTATTATATAAATATAACATTATTTATTTAATACTACTCACCCACCTCACTTTCAATTCACCTCACTTTCAATTCACTATAGTTAACCCCTCGACTTTTCCCCAAAACCCCACACCTCAACTTACCTTATTACCCCCACCCCTACCACCGCCATCACATCCACCTAGAGCTAACGATTTGGTATACGACATGATAAAACGACCCAAGAACGACACGATATAAATGTATATGTGTTCGGTTTTTCGGTATACGAACATGAAAGTACACGAGAAGATGAAACACGAAATTTAAACGAGTATGGATATGTGTTTACCCTTGGGTACACGAAACGAAAGTACACGAAATAAATAAATTTATTAATAAATATATAAGATATATATAAGATATCTATATATTCATTTATATAAACATACATATTTTGTAATATTATATGTATATATATAATTCGTATATATTTATAAAAATATATTCAAAAATATACCATTATATGTAAATATATATATATATTTTTAATATATATATATATAATTATATTCAAAAATATAATATTTTATGTATATTTATTCTTCTATATATTTATTTATTTTTATACACGAAACGTACACAAAACGATTGGTTACGAATATGTGTTTACCCTTCAGTACACGAATGATAAACGTGTCGGATATGTGTGTTGTGCAAAACATGCATGTATAATAACAAGACTAAGTCACATTGACAACCCTAAGGTTTAGTTGTTTGATAATCAATTTTGTATTCTGTATTGTATTTGTTGAGTTTGTAAAAAGGTTTGAAGATTAGACTGGAGGATTAATCTGTGAACAGATTTAAGCTAAGGAATAAATTTTGGAAGAAGATCAAGCCATGATCATGCCTCAGAGAAAAATGTTAGCAAATAAAAATGGTAGATGTTGCTTCCACACCAAGGCATCTGTTGAGCAAAGCAAACTGTGTCACAAGAAACTCTCTCACATGAATTACAAAACAATTAATACCATGGTGAAAAGGGAATTAGTGAGAGACATGCCAAATCTGGAATTTGCTCAAGAAGAAGTTTGTGAGGCTTGTCAAAAAGGCAAAATAAAAAGGTCCAGCCACAAGAGCAAAACTTGAATTTCATAAGTGCACAACTACAACTTATTCACATAAACCTGTTTGGACCAGTTAATGTCTTATTTATTTATATAAATATATATGTAATTGTGATGGTGGATGACTACTCAAAGTATACATGGGTAGAGTTTATGCATTCAAAGGATGAAACTCCACACATCATTATTGAACACATCAAGAAGATTGAAAAGCAGGCTGAAAATCAAAATTGTGTGAAAAGATTGAGGAGTGACAATGGCACAGAGTTCAGGAATGTAATTTTAAATGAATTATGCAAAGACACGGGCATTGTTCAAGGGTTCTCATCTGCAAGGACACCTCAGCAAAATGGGGTAGTTGAAAGGAAGAATAGAACTGTAGTTGAGGCTGCTAGAACAATGATGCAAGATGCCAATTTGCCAACAAGTTTTTGGGAAGAAGCTGTCAACGTTGCATGCTACAATCAAAACAGATATCTCATCAAGAAAAATCTTGGCAAGTCATCTTACTCAATTTTGTCAAAAAGGAAACCTACTGTGAAGCATCTGCATGTGTTTGGAAGCAAGTGTTTTGTTCTAAAAGACAACTCTGAATATGTGGAAAAATTTGACTCTAAGGTTTTTGAAGCAATATTTCTGGGATATTCATTGGAAAGAACTGCCTACAGAGTTTATGTGCTTGAACAAAAAAAAATATGGAAAACACAGATGTGACTTTTGATGATGACAAGTGTCCTTTCTTAGAATGCCTTGATGAGAATGAAGCTGAAGCCATTAAATTTGAAAATCTAAACATTAATAGTAATTCTAAGGATGAAGCTAAGATCAACACAAGCAACGAAATGAATGAAGAGTCAACTGAGCAAGTGAATCATGAGAATAAAACTCATCCCATACACCTGAATTTGATGGCACAAACTCAGGGGGAGTAAGAGTAGAAAATTCTGCAAGTCATGCCAATGGTGAAGAAAATGCAGAAAATTTAAGTCAACAAAATCACACCAGAAAATGGGATATAAGTCACACAAGAGATGCAATTATTGGTGATCCAAATATTGGAGTGAGGACTAGAAGTACAACTGCAAATGAATGTCTACATGCATACTTTCTTTCACAAATTGAGCCCAAAAAAACTGGGAAGCTCTACTTGATCCTGACTGGATATCTGCCATGC
The DNA here is from genome assembly GCF_009905375.1 of Apium graveolens. NCBI lineage: Eukaryota > Viridiplantae > Streptophyta > Magnoliopsida > Apiales > Apiaceae > Apium > Apium graveolens. The sequence continues at coordinate 44,470,131 of NC_133654.1, forward strand.
AAGAAGAGATATATAATTTGAGAGAAACAAAGTTTGGAAGCTGGTTCCTGCCCCAAAGAACATAAACATAATTGGAACAAAGTGGGTGTACACGAAAAAAATGGATGAAAATGGAATTGTAACAAGAAAAAAAAAGTAAGGTTGGTTGCAAAAGGCTACTCACAAGAAGAAGGAATTGATTATGATGAAACATTTGCTCCAGTTGCAAGAGTTGAAGCAATAAGGATCTTTCTTTCATTTGCTGCAGACTCAAATTTTGAAGTATATTAAATGGATATAAAGAGTGCATTTCTTAATGGTGAGTTGGAAGAAGATGTTAATGTGCAACAGCCACCTGGTTTTGAAGATCCAGAATTTCCAGATTTTGTTTATCAACTCCTAAAAGCTCTCTATGGATTGAAGCAAGCACATAGAGCTGACACACCGTCAGAATTTCTGCTTAAATATGGATTCACTAGAGAAACAATTGACAAGACTCTATTCTACAAGTAGCATGATGGTGATATGATCCTAGTTCAAATCTATGTGGATGATATCATTTTTGGTTCTATAAATGAAAAATTATGTCAAAGATTCTCAAGACTCATACAGAGTGAATATGAGATGAGCATGATGGGAGAATTAAGTTACCTTCTTGGACTTCAAGTGAGTCAAAGAAGTGATGGAATCTTCATAAGTCAAACCAAGTATGTTAGAGATTTATTGAAGAAGTTTGGTATGGTTGATTATTCACTTGCATCAACACCTATGTCTACAGCTACAAAGTTGGATGAAGATAAGAAAGGAAAAAGTGAAGACATCTCAGGTTATAGAGGAGTGATTGGATCTTTGTTGTACTTAATTGCTAATAGACCAGATATTATGTTTGCAACATGTATGTGTGCAAGATTTCAAGTCAATCAAAGGAATCACATTTGATGGATGTGAAGAGAATTTTCAGATACTTAAAGGGAACACCAAACTTGGGATTATGGTATCCTAAAGGAACAGGATTTGAAGCTGTTGAATACACAGATGCAGATTTTGTTGGATGCAGGGTTGACAGAAAGAGCACTAGTGGAAGCTGTCAATTTCTTGGATAAAGACTTGTATCCAGGTATAGTAAGAAATAACAATATGTGTCAACTTTCATAACTGAAGCTGAATACATAGTTGCTGGAAATTGATCTGCTCAAGTGCTTTGGATTAGAAATCAATTAATGGATTATGGCCTGGTGTTACACAAAATTCCAATTATGTGTGAGAATACTAGTGTTATATCTATTGTTGCTAATCCAGTTAATCATTATAGAACTAAGCACATTGATGTAAGGTACCATTTTATTATAGAACATGCTGCAAATGGTACTATTGAGCTCATTTTGTTCCAACGGAAAAATAATTAGCTGACATTTTCACTAAACCTTTGGATGAAGCAACTTCCACTAGACTTGTTGGTGAAATTGGAATGTTAAATTCTTCATCCTAAAGGCAAGAACTCAGTTAATATGTTGCAGCATATTAATTCCTGATAAATCAAAATTAATTTGATTTAATTAGAAATTAACTGGAATATGATTCATGGATATTTCAGAATTCTCTATATATTTATTTTTCAAAATTCAAAACTCAACTTGGAATTTTTCAAATTCTAAGAAAAACTGTCTAAATGGTAATTTACATTTTCAATATATAAATTTAATATAAGACATAACCAAAAAGAACAAAAGTATATAGAGAACTGAGTTTTCGATAAGTCTAACTGACTTCTCGACAAGTCATTTTGAGACTTCTCGATAGAGTTCTCAATAAGTCTTTTTCTTGACTTCTCGAGTCACTTACCTTTTTCTATAAATACCCAGACATCTCTACGTAACCTCTCTTTACGCTTTCGAGATCTCAATTGACCTAGTTTTTACAAACCTTAAATGTTCTCTCTCACTTCGAGCTCTTTCTCTTTCAAATTTCTTACCCACTCAAATTCAAACACTATTAGATTTGTTATTCCTAAGGATGGTACCAACTACCTAGCTTTTGCAGGTGCTTTGACTGCTAATCATGTTATGTACATGGATATTCTCAATGAATTTTGGAATTCAACTGTGGTTAGGACAGTTGTGCATGAGACTCAAGCTGCATCTTTCGTGTGAGCTGCTCAATCTAAGGCCAACAAGTGGAATTTGATGAAAATGATGTCAACAAGGCACTGGGAATCCCTACTGACAGCATGGTGGATGTACCAACTCAATATGAGTTAGCTGAATTTATGGAATTCATAAATTACAGTGAAAAGATCAACCTTGCTAGCCTGAACAAGAAGCATCTAAGGAGGGAATGTGTTGTGCAAGACATGCATGTACAATAACAAGACTAAGTCAAATTGACAACCCTAAGTAAGTTATATTATAATATTAGTTTGCATTTTTTATTGTAACATTAAAGTATGTAAAAATGTCAAAGAGCAGACTGGAGTCTTTTTCTTTAAATAGTATCAAGCCTAAGAATACTATCTGGAAGAAGATCAAGAAGATCATGCAAGAAGCTTGGAGTTGAATAAATCTATTTTGGGAAAAATGTTCTAAGTCAAGATCTCTACAAGTCACAGATTTAGTGTTATAGAGAAGTCATTCGAGAACTCCAGAATGACTTATAGAGAAGTCAGGAAAGCTACTAGAGAACTCAGAGATATCGACAAGCCAAATTGAAGACATGAAGATTGGAGATATCGACAAGTCATTTTTTCACTAGAGAACTCAAAGTTATCGACAAGTCAAATATCACTAGAGAACTCTGAAATATCGACAAGTCAAATTTCACCAGAGAACTCTGAGATATCGACAAGTCAAATATCACTAAAGAACTCTGAGTTATCGACAAGTCAATTAGTCACTAGAGAACTCAGAGATATCTATAAGCCAAAGTGAAGACATGAAATGAAGAGATCTCGACAAGCTAAGTTCTCTTATAGAGATCTCAGAGACCTCTACAAGTTAAAGCAACTATAGAGTAATGAGAGATCTCGATAAGCTAATATAATTATCGAGATGTCAAGTTCTCTATATATCAAACTGAAGATCTCGAGGTAAAACTCAAAGTACAAAGTGCAGACCAGTTCAATATCCAAGATTAACAATTAACAAACAATCCACTTAGTTGGATTGAAAGTCTACAAAAGGCAGCTTGAGGCGTGCAAGATCAAGGGTGAAGATTAACTGACAAAGGAAGATCAAAGTTAACACAGTATGCAAAGATATGCTAAGCTGGAAATGGAAGATATGTTTTTCCTAAAATGGAATGATTAGTGACAGTTTACTAAAGTGAATAGCATATCTTATTATACAATGTGTAAACCAGTAGTTAACTATCATATAAAGTTAATACGGGTCCTTTGTTAGATGTAACAATTTAGATCAGAAAAATCTTGTATTCTCTCAAGGAAGAAGCTAAACTCTTTAACAACAAAGAACCTAGAAATTTTGTAGCAAAACATTCTTAATTTTAATATAAAATTAAGTGAGTTTTTAAAGATTTGTGTTCACTGTTATTGCTTGTTTAATTTCAGTATTAACACATCTCACTACAAGATTTAATTTACTTTGTTCACAACCATAAGAACTTCAAGAAAAGCATAAAAACACAAAAACACATTCACCCCCCCCCCCTCTGTGTATAATTCATTATCTAACAGAATGGTCATTCTTGTTTGACTCAATAGTGATGGCCTTCACCTGCAGGAAGACTGGGTATGACACAATATCCAGTGTGGTCCAAAAGTTGGAGTTCTTCATGGCTCACAACAGGCACATTAATGTGGGGCTATTGATACAAGAAGAACTCAACACAAGGCTCACAATGCCTTTGGCCACAAGAGGTAAGGAAATTTTCTTTTATAGGTTTATTATGTCTACTTTAAATTATAAAGTTGCAGACATACATTTACTTAATGGTATTGATAGGACTAAAATAGACAACTGTAAACAAGTGTTCAAAATTTTTATTTGGTTCACTAATTATAAAGAATAAGGTACATGTAGGTCTGAGAATCACTGACTTTATGTTAGAAATATTCAGGACCTATCCTTACCCTATGCCTGACATGAGGTCAAGTGCTATATCTAATACAGTTGTGGCTCGCGTACCTGTGGAAGTACAAACACTGGAAAACCAATAGGGGCCTTCCACAATTGAGACCCTTCATTCTCTACCTCTAGAAGCTAGGAAACTAACCACTTCATCCTCTCAACAGGGTGAAGTGAGTAAAAAGAAGAGAAATAATGCACCCTTAACTGTGATTATTGAGAGTGGTGAGGAACAAATAGAAACAGAATCTAACCTGGTTAGAAAACCAAAGAAGACTAAAAAAATTGAGCTGAACACTCATGAAGCTACCTCTATATCCTCCCAAAAGGATGTAGTTGTAAAAGACGAAATTAAACAGACTCTAGAGGCATCCTCTCGATAGGGTGTCTCTATTGAACAAAGCACTCTCCCTAGTATAATTTGTAAAGAGTCTGCACCTCAACTTAAACACTCTCAAGTTGATGAAAGAAGAAATAAGGATGGCACACACAGTGAGAGCACACCAATTGAAGCTCCCTCATCTATTCAAGGGGAGCTGCCAACACTCAATGCTAACATCATTAATCTCATATCTCAAATTTCTTCTACATATAATGAAACACTTGAATCCACTTCTCAAGTGTTGTCAAAATCAAGTGACACAGTTCAAGAGACTGTGTTCACCACCCAGGAACTACATTTAGATGGTGAGAGGCTACTAGCTTGATGACACCATCAAAATCACAGGGGTTTCATCAGTTTTAACTGAAGACCTTGTGGATGTTTCTGAATCACCTTCATGTGCTAAACAATATTCAAAGATTGAAAGTTTTGAGGGTAGTACTCCTGACGGGGAGCTATCTAAATCCTCTCCAATTCAATTGGAGGTTCCTCAGGTAGGGACAACTCTCCTCAAAATCCTGGTTGAAAGTGCATTATCAATAGAAGCTGAGAGTCAAATTGCCAATGATCCAAATATCGGGGAGGAAAGTATAGCACCTTCAAGTGCCATTTCTTTGCAAGAAGAACAAGGGATTGAGCCCATGGTATATGACAATAACCTGGTCAAATCCCCTTGAATTCAAATGGAGGTTCCCATTATTGGTGAACCATACTGTCACAACCACAGTTCTAACTGTGAGTTCAACGGTAACTCCAGTCACAGGGTTACCTACTACCTCCATACCCTCCAACTCAAACCAAACAGATATCCCATCTGCCTCAAAAACTACACCACAACCTTCTTACCTTCTATCTCAAAGGCTGCAGAATGCTCAAGCCCAACCTACTACAGTTGATGATATTTTGGTTGAGCAACTTGCAGGCCTAGCCAATATCACCCAACAACTCCTTACCACATGTATGTCAAACCAAGACTATAAAGCCATACTACTCTCATACAAGGAGGATGTTAAAGAGCAGCAGGAAAAAATTGCAGATGAAGCAGATGGTAATGTGGATGCTTGGCTCTCAAAGGATTTTACAACAACTATGGAGGAGGCCTTAGAAAAATTCAGAGAAGAGTATGTCATAATTTTGGGTAGTAATGCTAAGGTTCTCACTCCTCAGGAAGTGTATAATGTTATGACAGAGGTGTACAAAGTAAAATTGAAGGCCTTTCGTCATATTGGAAGAGTCATGGAAAACACTCTGGTCAAGCATCAAACTGAAGTAAAGAAGTTGGTAAATGACAGGATTGATGAGCTGATGCCAACAATTCAATACATCAAGACCAAGTTCAACAGATTCTCAGACAGACTTCCAGCGCTCTCTCTTTCACTCTTGTAGAAGAGAATATATTGTTAGTCCCTAACAATACAACAAGAATTACAGAAGGGGGGTTGAATGGAATTCTTGAAACTTTTTCTTGGTAAAAAGTGTTTTAGCTTAAAAAAATATATATGTGTGAATTGATTTACAAAGTACGGAATAATAACTTGGAATGAATCAAAACACAAGTAATTAAAAACACAAGTCTTTAAAAACTTTCGGGTGGATTTGAATGTATCCACCAGAGATATATATATATTATATCAAGAGAACTCTGTGTAGCAAGATTTGCTCACAGCTGCTTACAAATGTGCACAACTAAGTTTACAGAGAAATGCTAAGAATACAGCTTACAAATGTTTCTCTGAGAATTTTCTTGCTTAGTGTTCTTGTTGTTCTATTTGCTACTTCTTAGTTTATATATCACCAAGATTACAAAGTAATAAGATAAGATAATAAAATAAAACCTATCAAGTCTAAAACTATGCTGCTTCGTTACTCTATTCCAGCATCTTTGAATATCTTCATAATAGCATGTAAATGGCAATGCTTCTTTGTTCTCTAAAACCCAGTTGAATAGGCTTCCACATTCCTTTTGCATACACTCGACGCATGTGACTGTGTTGTCACTGTCAACTGATGTTTGAATTGATTATTCATCGGGTTGCCTTGTTGATCATCCGTCGAGTGGCATTGTTATTTATCCGTCAGGTAGCAATCTGTCACTTGACTTCATTTCATTAATACAGAATTACAAGACATCATCTATGTACAATTAATCAACCTATTCTGCATATCTAATTAAAGTCAACATGACTTGAGTGCTACTACATAATCTAAACAAGGTGTATACATAAATGTGCTATATTCCTTATCCGTCGAGTGCTACATTTTTCACTAAGTAAAATCTACTAAGGTGTTTTGTTAATGAAATCATCAAGTTCACAACATATCCACAACAATCTCCCCCAATTTATGTCTACTGGAATTGTAGCCATAAATTAAGAGAAACTTGATGATAACAAAATACCCTAAAAATACAACTTTAAAAGTATGTAGAAAAAACTGTAAAGTGCTTCAAATAAAAAAATGTACAAAGATTAGCTCACAGTCATTTTCAAGGTGCTCCTCTAGCCTGAGCAGATTTATCTAGTTCCTTGAGGGTCTGGATCTCTTTCCAAGCTTTTTGTTATTTTCTTCTATCTGATTTTGGAGCTGTTTGTGGAATTCAAGTTCATCAGATTCTGAGAGATTTAGCTTTTCTTGCATCTCCAAAAGAGTCTAATTGCTAGAGATGCTCAATTGGTCTTCTAATCTGAAAAATCTTCTAACTCCTTTGTCATCCATGAACTCCATCAGCCACTAGGGCCTTAGATGCACTCTTCTCCCTGTGTAAGGAATAGTTAGAGTCTTAGGGAGTGCATCTTTAGCTCTAATACTCCTCAGTTCTTCAATCTTCTTTAGAACCAATCTTCTTGCAGTTACATTGAATCCAAAGTTCTTCTTGAATGATGAATAAACCTTTATCAGCACAGATTGGATTTCTTGAAGGATCCTGTGAAGTGGCCATTGAATCTCCCTTCCTCCCTTATAGTTGAAAACTAACCTTTCAGGTAGATTCCTGTAGGCATCAATCCCTCTAACTTCTTCCAGTTCATCTAGATAGAGATTTAGATCAGAGAATTCCTTGATGTCACATAAGTACATGTAATCTCCATTGTTGACTTTGGATTGAGCTTTGATTAGAGATTTGGATTTGAGAGGGGATAGCTTCACTTTCTTGACTGCTCTTGATTTTGTTCTCTTTGGCTTGTTAAGGATTGGAAAATTGAAGTCAGGAATTATTAGACTTTCCCAGTCTATTGGTTCATCCTTAGGCACAATAGGTTCACCATGAATGTTCCTGTAAGGATCCACCACCTTAATGTCTTCAAATGCCACTGAGGGTTTTGATGCTTGAGTTGTAGTTGGAGTGGATTCCTTGGAAAACTTATCCTCCAATTCCTTACCAGCAAAGTTCAATTTCCTTTTGGTTCTTTTGGCCAATTCCTTGTATCTTTGAGATTTCTTCTGTTGTGGTTCAACTTGCTTCTTTGGATCTTGAGATTCAATGATTTCAGATGGCTGAGCAGGAATTTGTTGTGCTGGATTCACAACTTGTAGCTTGGCCAAGATAGCATCTTACTCTTTCTTTTGTTTAGCCTTTTTAGCATCTAGAGCAGCTTGCTTCTTTTCTTGCTTCAATCTTGCCTTTCTTCTCTCTTTGCTTCAGCAAATTGAGGATGTCCAGCCACCACACAAATTTGTTTACCATTCCTGAAAACTTTAGCAATTCTCTTTTTTAAAGCTGAATCAGCTGGATCGTTGTAGAAGGCAATGGATCTTGACAACAGTTTCTTCTCATCAGGCTTAGGTTTCTTATACACTGTGTCTAAAGGGTTCTTTAGTGAGGTTTTTGGATAATTCACCCTTGGATGCAAAAGTACTTCAGCCTTTGGAGATTTGATGCAGGATGGCTATCCTCTTTCCAGATAGTTTATGCTCATTTCATTCACAGAGATTTTCCTGACTTGAGAGTGATGAATGGCTGACTTTTCTGGCTTCTTTGCTAGCCCAAACTTCTTTTGAATGTCCTCATCAATTTTCTCCCAGTTGATTGGAATCAACTGCTCCTTTTCAGTTGCTCTTGTTGGATTTTAATCGCAGCGGAAGCATGATAAAACATTTTTACACAAATAAAATCCAAATAAAAGCATATAAATCGTGATTAAAACATATGAATCGATTACTAACCTTTAATAGCGATCCAAAAGCAATGATCGGAGATCCTTAGCAGCTGCTCCTCAAACGTGAAGCACTCCACCGGTATCCACCAAGAAAACGATGCTAAGGAGGAGGAGGAGGAGGTGGAGAGAATTAGGTTTTCTAAAAATTTTGGGGTTAGAATAAAAATAGGGTTTATAATAGTATATTTATAGGCAAAATTTTCAGCTAAAATTTTCCCATAAAATATTATTATTATTAACCCTTTATTATTCACATTAATAATTAAAACATCTTTTAATTATTAATCCTTTTTCTAAACACTTTAGAAATAATTCTCTCTCTTGATTTAATTTTTAAAAATTAAATTCTTAATTAATAATATTAAGAACTTTTCTAAATTAATTTATAATCAATTAAATCTCATTTAATCAATTATTAAATTTTCCAATTAATTATTTATTTCATAAATAAATAATTATTAGCCATTATTAATTAATTCATCCACCATTAAATCATTCTCTTTTATGGTGTGACCCTGTAGGTTCAATATTAAGCCGTTAGTAGAAATAAATAATAATAAAACTATTTTATCATTATTTATATAAATTCTCTAATTTATTAAATATGATTAATTAATTAATCATATTCATTCTACATCGTGAGGGATACTTCTCAGCATATCGCGACTATCCGGATAATACGAATTCACTGCTTAGAATACCAAAAACCTATTCAGTGAATAGTTACCGTACAATTAACTCCTTCTACCCTCCAATGTCCAGATTAAATACAAGGCATGGATCTTGTGTCAAGCCTATCTAATTTAATCATTTGCTTTCCCATTTACTATGCTTAGTTCTATGTAAATTAGAAACTCCTTTCTAATTTCATTCACTCTGGCCAGAGATTCCTGAACTAGCATAAGTGGATCAGCCTTGAACATTCTCTTCCTTCACTGGAAGGGGTAGATCCTTTATTGATCATTCACTATCTTCGTGTACAAATTCCTATACCCAGTAGAGCCCTAATAATTGTCCCTGGAGACTAAGAACTAAACCAAAGCATAGTTCAGTGTACACAAGATGACTATGATGACCTCAAGTCTAAGGATACTTGTACAATTATCACTATGTGAATAAATGCTGACACGTGAGTGAACTCCATCAGTTGTTCAGCTGTGCGAGTCATGTTCAGTGAACTTATTCTATAATAAGCACCTACATACTAGCTATAGTATCACCACACAAATATCTATGAGAACAGACATCTTTCATAATGAAGCAAGCATAGTATGTACCGATCTTTGCAGATTATTAATTACCAGTTAGTAATCCTATGACCAGGAACTATTTAAGTTTAGAGTTATCATCTTTTAGGTCTCACTATTATGATCTCATCATAATCCATAAAAAGCTTTACTCTAAACTATGGTATATCTTATTTAAACACTTAAATAGATAGAGCCCGTAATAAAAAACAAAATAAGTCTTTTATTAATATCAATGAAATCAAAACAGATTACATAAAAGTTATTTCTAAATCCTCATACATGATTGGACTTAGGACATATTCCTTTCAATCTCCCACTTGTACTAAAGCCAATCACTCTGGTATCTAATACCCATCTTGTCTTTATGACGATCAAAGTGACTTTCAGAAAGTAGCTTTGTGAGTGGGTCTGCTATGTTGTTATGTGTGTCAACTCTCTTTCAATACTAAAAATGTTACCGCGCTCCCACTAACCCTTTTGTAGATACATGGTTCATCTACATTTTTGATAAAACCAAACTCTTTGATTGTCTCATCAAAACGGATGTTCCATCTATGAGAAGCTTGCTTTAAACCACATATGGTTCGTAGCAGCTTACACACTAGGTTTTCATTTCCCTTGGAAAGAAAACCATATGGCCATATGCCAGATCTCATAGTCGTAGTAAGCAACAATCGCAAGCAAAATCCGAACTGATTTTAACAGGGCTACAGGTAAAAGGCTTCATCAAAGTCAATCCATTACCTCTGTTTGAATCCTTTTGCCACAAGCCTGGCTTTAAAGGTCTCCACCTGGTCATCTACTCTAATCTTTCTTTTATATACCGTATACATTGATTCCATTTCGAATTTCATGGCACTATGCCATTTCTCTGAGTCAACACTACTCATAGCCTCATTATAGGTCACAGGATTGTCATCATCAATGATTGACAACTCATTGTCATTCTCAATGACAAGGCCATAATACCTCTCAGGTTGGCGAGACACTATCTCTGACCTACGAACGGGCTGTTCTACAGAAGGTTGTTCAGTCTGAACAGGTGTTTCCACTTGAACCGTAGTAGTTTGTGCTTCTTGAACTTCATCAAGTTCAATTTTGCTCCCACTGTTTCCTTCAAGGATAAACTCCTTTTCCAAGAAGGTAGCATGTCTGGAGACAAACACCCTATGATCGGTGTAAAAGTAATACCCCAAAATCTCTTTAGGGTATCCCACAAAACTACATTT